>NC_133355.1:25326955-25424455 GCF_030506205.2 Paramisgurnus dabryanus | reverse complement strand
AAACTAAAGATTTAACAGATACTGTATTTAAATCACTCACCAAAACTTACACAATAAAATCGTTTCAATCTGAAAACTCAAACAGCTCAGCTTTTCAGATTTCACCTCGCTGCAAGAAACCAGCATGTGAAGTGTTCTTGAAGTCGTGAAACATTACAATCATTATTTTAGAATTAGCAGGATTTGATCTTTCAAGACACTTAAAGGGAGTTTATCCCTTAACGCCGAACTGCAAAGGCTTTTACACACATTCTCTTTTAAGCAGCTTTCCTAAATATTTGACCTCGTCACGATTAGGTCTCATAATACTTCAACCTCCCTCTGCCGGTCCAACCCGAGTCCTGAATGAAGCTCTTGTACGATGTGTTTGTGTGGATCTCTGCAGGCCACGGGGTTAATAAGCTAGTGATGATGGCAGCCAAGCACCGTTGACCTCCGCCAATATGATTACTATGCCGGGTTGAACCTGAGAAGAGGAAGGTCTCAATCAATTGAAATATTATTACGCCTTCAACCTGTCCACTAACATTTTAAGAAAAGCATCCGGTACTGAGTGAGCATACTGGCATGTGTCAGTAATTCGATCAGTTTTTGAAGTTTTTGAGTTGTTTGAGGATTAGTGCTTAAGGCTGTGGCTAGGTGAAAGCTATCAACACTGCTGGTTGTTACAATATGCCAACATCAAAACCTTTAATAAGTTGCTTAGCTTTTGTGATGTGGGCTGCTTCTACTAATATGAAAACACTTCAGTAACGGCAATAGTGACCATAAAAAAGTATTTTTAATCCAAAAGATGATTTTTTTTTTCAGATTAAATATTTTAAAAGTAGAAAAAGACTCTCTATTTGATCTCAGTTCTGTCTTGGAGAAACTGTATTGCTTTACAAGTTACACATTTTTAATCAGTAAATGCATTAGCTAAGCTAACACTAACTATACAGTTTATCAGCATTTATTAATCTTTATTAATGTTAGTTAATGCTAATACAGTTGTTCATGTTAGTATATTGTGCATTAACTAATGTTAACAGTTAGCTGCATAACAATTAATCACAACTAAACGTTTGGAGAATAAAAGTTTTTGTATATATATATATATATATATATATATATATATATATATATATATATATATATATATATATACATATATGTGTGTGTGTGTTTATTGTGTATAATAATTATGTATATATAAACACACACACACATGCATGTATAAGAAAAATGTACATGTGTATATACATTTTCGGTTTATATATAATTTTTATTATATCGATTAGTTGTGATTAATTGTTATGTGATTATGCTGACATTAACATAAATTAAGAATAATAATAAAAGCTGTTAAAGTATTGTTGATTATTAGTTCATGTTAGCTAATGCATTAACTAATGTTAAACAAATGCATCCTAACTAATAGATAAACAATTAGGATATTACAGAAGACTCAGTCGGGACCTATCTGTTAAAATGGCCCCAAATGGAGAACCCCCTACCGTAGTATAACAAGATGAACTTGTGTTTACCTATGCATGACCCTAAAGTTGTTAAATGCACTCCGCCCATCCACCAATCAAACTACGACTGTAACATTTACAGATTGGTCACTTCCCACTCACATTAAGCCTAAACTTTAACCACGGCAGAAGAATAGGTGCATTGCTTTTTGTTCTCACTGTAACCAGGGTCCCATTCAGTTAATATTATGTAAAAGGCTTGACCCTTTCATGCCTCCCACCTCTGTCCTGAATCCCAGCCCTGAAACGACGCCAAAGCCATTGTCCTCCCAATTACTGATGATAATTGCCATGTAATGAAGTTAAGCATTTGTGGGATTTACAAGTTAACATTGACTGTGTTTCTCTTCCTCCAGCTCTCTCTCTCTCTTTTTCTCACCCTATATCATTCCCAATGAGCTCCGCCTTTCTTTGGAACAAAAGAAATGCAGACAATATGCGGCGGTTGTTAATGTCTTCTTTGCAATGCCTTTAACTATCCACCCCTCTTTTATTTATTTTTGTCAGTTATTTCCCTCTTTTATTCTTTTCATTGGCTAACAGCATCAGGGTCTCCATCTCTATTTCTCAATTTCAATTCACTGTGTGTGCGTTATTATTGACGTTTCAAAGCGTATACATTAATGCAGAATAGCAAAACCAAGCGTACAAAATATAAAATGGTCAATCTCTTTTTAGCCACCCAATAAGCTGTTAAATGCTCCCGTTGTTTAATGGCGTCTAATGATTACCACTTACACACCCCGGACAATGCACACAAGCCCCGAATTGCCCAGAGGGGTCGAATTTGCTTGCGCTCACCAGCGAATCTCATGGCAACAGGTTGAATGGGAGGTGAGCTTGAAGCAAATTGTGAGGATGCGACCGCGTCGGATCCTTAAAGAAAGCTTTGCTCTTTCACACAGGGGCCCTGTGATGGACTGCCAAGTCACGGACAATCCTACTGTACCACAGCAACCTCTGACCCCAAGCCAAGCTCCCAGTGACCCGAACACAGTAGCCGGGCAGAACCTTTGACCTCTCGGCAGAGCCCTCCGCGTCTCGGCAAACAGCACCATGCAGGCTGCTATGCCGCCGGACAAAGGGAATGAACCGAATAGACTGCAAATGGACAGATCTACACAAATGACAGGTCAACAATGTAACCGCGAGCTTTGATCTATTCACACTTTCACTGTGAGAACAGAGACTGCGGAGCAAATAACAAGAACTAGCGAATGAATAACTTGATAGTGTTATAGTGTATATATATGCGTGTGTGTGACCCTGGACCACAAAAACAGCCATAAGGGTCATTTTTTTAAAATGAGATTTATACATCACCTAAAAGCTGAATAAATAAGCTTTCCATTGATGCATCATTTGTTAGGATAGGACATATTAATTTGTCCGAGGTGCAACTTAATTTGTTAAGTTAAAGTAACATAAAAATTCCAAAGACAAATAATTCCCATTTGTCTTTTTTATATTAATAAATGATTCGTATTTAGGGTGTTCTGCATGGTTGCTATGTGCTTAAAAGATGGTATGCCCAAGCGTCTGATACACTGTAAAAAGTTGGATCAACTTTAATTGAATCAACTTAACTTTTTCACCTAAAGTGAAACTATTTAAAATTTCCCGTTTGAAGTAATTTTTTAGGTTGATCCAACTTTTCACTTTTTACAGTGTATTCCTGTCCCATTCGATGCAAGTCTGAGGCATTTTCATTGAGGTGAAAACAGCAACCTTGGGGTTATCTAACCCTAATACACTAATATGACCAATATAATGACCAACTTGTTAAATCTATGGTGTTCACAGTGCTTACCCTCATAAATGTAGTATTATAACTCTGAAATCTAACCCTTACCCTCTCGTTGCACTTGACGATGAGAGGATGATGTGGATTAAGAGGTGCTGTTATAACTGTGGTAGAGGAGTGGAGGTGATAATCTGGTGAACTTCAGACGGACCTGAGCTCTTCCCTCCAGAAGCCCTGAGGGCTGTAAATGCGGTAGACCTCCACTCTCTGACACAAATGTGTGTGTTTGCACAGTTTAAACACAGCCTCATTCTATTCCTCAGAGACAGACTCTCTACACACTGCCAAAAAGCCAACGGCACCAATTAGATAGAGCTGTTTTACGAGGTGCCAGAGAGAGAGAGAGGGAGGGAGTGCGAGTGCAGTAGACTTTTAGAAAAGGATGGGAATAAAAGGAGGATGAAACAAAGTGAGGAAATGGATTGTTGAAATAATACAAATGATTGGTCGAATGTGGGAGAATTTTATTTAACTTACATTACGCATTTAACCAAAGGGTTAGTTCACATTAAAATTCAAGTTCGGTCATCATTTACTCAACCTCATGTCGTTCCAGAACTCTATGAGTTGCTTTATAGTACAGAACAAAACAGGGTATGGGCAGAATGGTAATTTTGCTCTTTCGTACAATGGAAATGAGTGAGGATGATTGCTGTCAAGCTCCATATGGGAAAAAGCATCAAAAGTGGTTCGTCGGATTAATGCTTCATGCGTTCAGTCTGTGAAGTCTCATTATGAGCATTAAAATTTCACATTGATTTCAATCTTTGATATTTTTACTAAATGTTTTTACATTATGTAGGATGATTTTACAGTAAATCACTAAAAATGACTTCAGCTGGGCTTTCACAGACATTTTATGGGTGGCATAAATGGAATCCAGTATTGAACCTAACTATTAAATAAACGCAACAAAACACTCATCTTTATTTTAAGTACACTTTATTAATAACCAGTCAGTAACTACACTGATTTAAGCCATATAACATCTTCTGATAAAAGTAAATAGAGAAACACTTTACAGTATGGCTGAATTTGCTAACATAAGCTAATAAAGAAAAATATTTTTTGTCACCATTTATTAATTTTTGCAACCTGATCTCACAAATTACGTGAAATAGTCATGAAATATTTTGCTAATTTTTCTGTGTCATTGTCACATATTTCCGCCATTTTACGTGTCTGTGCCACGACTTTCTGTTTCGTGTCAGTTTCACGTATTGGTTATTCAACTTTTTTTCTATTTTCTTACTATTGTCGCTTGGGTTTGGGGTTACACTGCAAAAAATGACTTTCTTACTTAGTATTTTTGTCTTGTTTTCAGTAGAAATATCTAAAAATTCTTAAATCAAGATGTATTTTCTTGATTAGCAAAATTACCTAAGAAAATAATACTAGTTTTTAGACAAAAAATATACAATTTAAGTGAATTTTTGCTTAAAACAAGCAAAAATATCTGCCAATTGGGTGAGAAAATTTTACTTGAATTAAGTGTTAAAGAAAAAAGAAATCTTATTTCACAATTTTTTTTTCTCATCCCATTGGCAGATCATTTTGCTTGTTTTAAGGACAATTTCACTTAAATTGTATATTATTTGTCTTAAAACTGGACTTATTTACTAAGGTCATTTTTCTCGTCAAGAAAAAGCATCTTAATTTAAGAATTTTTAGATATTTCTACTGAAAACAAGACAAACTTGTAAAAAAAATACTAAGTAAGAAAGTCATTTTTTGCAGTGTAGAACAACTTTCTGTTGCATAAAATGACATCCTTACACAAACCCAACTCTAACCCTAACGTCAGGTGACAACTGTTTAAAAAGTATTCAAAAAATATAGTATAAACCAACCAATATTTAAAGTGACATCCTAGCGCAAACAGCAAATCTAATCCCAAACCAAAGCGACATGGTAAGGAAATAGGAAAAACAATTGAGAAACCAATACATTAAACTGACATGAAAAAGAAAGTTTTGGCACGGACACGTAAAATGGCGGAAATACATGACGACACAGAAAAATTAGCAAAATATTTAGTGACTATTTCACGTAATTTGTGAGATCAGGTAGAATTTTTGTTAATGTTAGTTTATGCCAATACAATTGTTCATGATAGTTCATTGATTAACTTTAACTAATGTAAACAATACAAGACAAATGCTGAAATTAACATGAACTCGGATTAATAATAAATGCTGTAGAAGGATTGCTCATTGTTAGTTCATGTTAGCATTAACTAATGTTAACAAATACAACTTTATAAAATGTTACAATAAATGCTGGAAAATTAAATGAGTTACCGCGGAAGAATGTACGTTGGAGAACAAGTTTTGCATAACACACTTTTAGGTTTGCAGTCCTATTTACGTATCAAGAGGTTTAACTTTTTAGTGGGAGAAAGTGGAAGCAAGCATGATAAATAAAGCGAAATAAGACTTCATCCTTGGTTAGCAGCTCACACCAGCTGGGCACAAAACAGGGCACTTCACTAAGACAGATGGTAGCATCACCCACACTGCTACCTCAATCCAACCTGTGCTGGCAGAAACCCTGCAAGCCAACCGGGCGGAAATCATTAACACTGGAGGGAGACTATCCTACCAGGAACTCCTAGGAGGGCTGGGCAGAGAAAAGAGAGCAGGGGAGAAAGAGAGAGCGGGTGCCCCTTAAAGTGACCTACGCTGAGACAATCTGTCAGGACTTAAGTAATTATCCAGCTTTTATATATGCGTGTGCGCGCGCACGCCTGTGTGTGTGTGTGTGTGTGTGTGTGTGTGTGTGTTATTCATGGAAATAGTATCACTGTGCGCCAAACCTGAAACTGACCCAAACATCTTTAGCATGTGGGGAGCAAAAGAGCCACCGTTTCATCCACCGATCTGTGTTTAATTTAGTGTAAAAAAAGTATGACTTTCATTTTGGACAATTGCCTCCATTTATTATTGTTTGATGTGGATGATAAGCTTTGGATCTGTACCACAAGAGCTTATTATTTTAGGTGACCCGTGTCTGTTGGGTGAGAAAACAAAGCGTTTGGTTATCTGCTTGCATCACAGAGGTGTTGCTATTGGTCAAATATTTGCTAAAACAACAGCTAACACAGGCCTCCTTAATTAAGCATCATTACATTGTCCTGCCACAAGTTAATCTAGCTCAAGTGTGATTGTTGGGGGAAGGGGGATTAGATACAGTTTGTATAGTGTATATACAACATGGTTGCCAAATGTTAAAAAAGTGTGAAAAACTTTATTTAGGGATGCTTGGAAATAGATAAAAAAGTAAAAGTATCCTTAAAGTCTTTTTTGAATTTTGTGTTCTAATAAGGAATACTTATAATTCTTACTTCTTAAGTAAGCGGTTTACTGGACAGGGCTCAAGTCTAGTCCAAGACTAAAATGCTTGTTTGAGTTGTCCTAACTGAAATCAGCTGGTACACTCTAAAAATGCTTGGTTATTTTGTTTTAACCCAAAATGCTGGGTAGTTTTAATCAATCGTTTGTTTAAATATAAAAAATTTCTGGATTTTATTTAACCTAACGGTTGGGCTTGACCCTTTTTGGCCCAACACTGGGTTGAAAATATCTCCGCATTTTTAGAGTGTACTAACATATCTTAAAATATATCAGTGACATTGCTTTGTCTCATGATGCACATGAGTAAAGGTTTTGTTGTGGTATGTTTGTAGCCTGAGAAAACCCAGACAACTTCCGGCAAATTTAGATTTGCTCTGCAAGTAAGAGCTCATTCAAGCCCACTTCTAATCCGTCAAAACCTTGTCACCAATCAGAAACGTTGGGGCGGGTTTTACACAATGATGACGGCGCAGCGACGTTGAAACAGATTTTGTACATTACAAAGATGGATGCCGCCGTGGAACATCACTCGTTCGAATCAGCTATCGCGTCTGTTTTGAGCGATCTAAACTTTTCCTTTTCGTTAAAACCCGAGCAAAGAACAACACTCGAAGCCTTCATATCTAATACATCATCTCCTTCATCGCTCTGATTGGTTTTAGGTCTATTTAACTTAGCCCAGAGGCATTTGAGCGATGTCTGTTGGTGACGCCCCTTTGGAAATGATTTGTCTATGAAGCTTTGCCAGACCATAACTCAGTTACTACTGAAAATGTTCTGGTTTTAACCAGGCTAGTATGGTTGTAAAAACGACTTAAATGTCCTACGGCATATTTCTGAATGAATCTAAACCTGTCTAAGAAAACCGCACTTAGGGTTAAAAACAAGGTTTGTATTGAGGTTTTACGTTTTTAAGATTTATACTACGTTTTACTACGATTTTTACTACAGAGTCAATTCCCCATCTGAATGATATAACTGAAATTCCTTTCTCCCATCAAAAAAGTAAAAAGTGCCTGAAATTGCTCAAAAGTACACAAAAAATGCTGGGTTATATTCAAACCAGCATTGGGTCAAAAATGTACGAACCCATTGGGCTGTAATTTACCTATGTTGGATTGTTGCAACCCAAACAGATTGGTTTAACCAGCCTGATCTCACAAGAATTCGTACATATTTTACAAGTTGGCTGATTCATATGAATTCATGATTATCATAAAAAACAAAAACAAAACCCACCCCTAACCCCAGTGTCACAGGGGTCAAGACAAATCGTACAAAAAATGTAAGAATGTGGGCTTATGAACTAATACAAATTGGCCACCTTGTTAATGAGATAGCATTGGTTTAACCCATTTTTGGGTCAAATATAAACATTTTCTGGGTTAATTTAACCCAACAGTGAGGTTGTGTCCCTTGAAAATAACCCAGCACAACATTAAAAACAGCTGGGATAATTTTAACGCATGATTAGGCAAAAAAGAGACAAACCCAACGATTGGGTTTAACCTCCTAAGACCCAAGCTTTGGTTTGGCTTGCATTTTTGACTTCTTCCAGCTTTTTGGGGTTAGGAAGAACCAATAAATATAAAAACCAAATATTTTTCTTTGAACATGAAGCAGTGTAATTTTCCACTTTGTGTACAACAGGTTCCAGTTACACATTAAGTATTACGGTGCACACAACAAAAAATGTGACCAGGTTTTAGGAGGTTAAATTAACCTAAACTTGTATTAAGAAAATGTCCACATTTGACCGAATCATGTGTTAAAATAATTGGTCAATTTAAACCCAACAGTTGGGTTTGTCTCTTCTTGACCCAAACCCAACCCATCGTTTTTAGATTACACATTTTATATTAAGGGTACAGTAAATATCTTACTATGACAACTGTCTTTAAGATTTGTGTGTATTGTTAGTTATGTCATCATCAGAAGTTCCCATCTCAATCCTTCACCAATGTGTCTGTGTGTTTACTGACACAGGTCTGTCCCAGATTAGAGCCACATGGCACTGAAACAGCCCAGTAAACACCCGGTGACTTACACCAGACTGAGAAAAACCACTAGAGCAGCAACTGTGGGACCATTTCGGGTGGCAAGTGATAACCCAAACAACAAGAGGGCTATCAAAAGTTAATAGCATCATTAACTAGGAAAA
The DNA here is from genome assembly GCF_030506205.2 of Paramisgurnus dabryanus. Classification (NCBI taxonomy): domain Eukaryota; kingdom Metazoa; phylum Chordata; class Actinopteri; order Cypriniformes; family Cobitidae; genus Paramisgurnus; species Paramisgurnus dabryanus. The sequence continues at coordinate 25,415,620 of NC_133355.1, read as the reverse complement.
GAAATCACAGACTTGCTAATTGGTTTCTGTATTTGTGAGAGTTTCGTTCCCTGCAAGAATTTAATGAGCAGAGAAGAAGGTACAAAGTACAACTGCTTTATCTATACAGACCCATTTAATTTAACATTTCTCTTCAGCGGGATGAAATCATAATGCATAAAATTAAATGCTTAGCCGGATTCTGTTGAAACATAAATAATTAATATCCCATGATTAATAAATGTAGCAATAGAACAAAAGGTTGTCACTGTCTGAAATGAATGATATATTCTCTTTTAACTTAAGCCACGTTTAAATCTATAATTAGGCCAGTGAGTACTTAATGACAGTCTGGCGTCTGTACCATAACCATTGGTGCACCGCAGGTCGCACTTTTTTCGAACCCTTTTCACGACAACATCATCTCTGTTCTGGCTGCATACCTTATTCAGAAATATACCTCTCACACGCGCGTGCACACACCACATATTGTTCTTGTAATTATAAGCCCTTTGGTTTGGGTGGGATGTGGACTGTGATACGAGAGGTGAAATTTCCTCCAGTTGAGGCCGGAGATCATCTCAGGAAGTTTTGAATATTTTCAAACAGGAAGTAGAAACATATGGGCCACACTCCAGGTAATGCCAACATTCTTTAGATTATTACAGAGGCCTCCAAACACACACACACACACACAAACCTCCCTTACTTGAAAAAAAATCAAGCTTTTCCTAAAACACTGACATATGTTTGTCTTCTAGTCTGTCTCTTCCAGTGCCCATAATTCAATACAGTCCTGGACGTTGTCCGTAGCTTCGGAAAATCCAGGAATGTAGCATTGCATTAGGGGCCGGGGAGCTGTTGTAACCGTACATTCGGATTGACTTTCCAAATTCATCAAATGACTGATATGCCCAATCTGATTACCTTGACTACCAACAAAAGTTTCAAAAAGGCTACTTTCAAGTCCTCGCATAGCCTGTTTAATGCTAAAGGCTGTATAAGCCTTTATAGGATTTAGCCTTTCTGTCTTATTCCTCCTGCAGTTTGCAGTCTTTAATCTAATAATACTCAAGACTATGAGCTGTAAGGTAACTATGGAGATCACTTAAGCTTACCGTCTTTAAGCTTTCTCTTGCAGTTTGGGTAACTAATACCTGATTAAATCCCGGCGCAGACAATAGGCTTGGTGGTGTCGATTGATGTAGCTTGTGCGCCATGGGGGTTGGGGAGTGGATGAAGGCCTGCTCTGTAAAGGATATCTCTCCATGTGAGGGGTGCACAGTCCTGGTCGAGCCAGTCGGTCCCAGAGGTTCGGCGAACCAAAACGTGCTCGTGCACTGGCCAGATTTTAGCAATGAATGTAGCAGACTGCTTTATAGTGAGATCATTTGACAGATGGCAAGAGAAGTCACGGTGAGGATGGAGTTTTAATAAAAGTAATATAAGATGATTTGCATAAAATCACAAACCATACTGTTTATAAGTAGCTGTTTATACGTGGTATCAAGTTGCGGTTTGGTATATCGGATCACAAGTGGACGAGAGAGACACATTCGCATTTACACCTGGTATCTCTTTTGACCAGTTTTGACCGCTTCTGTCTTGATTATTTTGAAGGGGTGGACTGTGGGGGAGTCCCTCAGCTTTCATTTAAACGTGAGTGGGAGAAATTTAAATTGATGGGCACTAATATTATTTCAGAGTCTGGTGCTTGTGTTGTTAGTAAACGTGTTGCACAATGTTTTGTATATGTAAGAGCAATCGATGAAATAAGCTCACACAACTTTCACACACTCGCAAAATAAAAGAGGCGGAGAGCAGCTGCTTAAGTTGTGTCAATAAAAGCCTAAAGATCGCACTGAACACTGTTGGTTTGTGCTAGAAGTCAGGTCCAGATTAAAAATAATTGGTGGAGAGTAGGCGGTCTTCTTCTTTGACCACATGAGCATCTACAACACAAAAGCAGTCCGGTCGAATGCATTTTCAACTACATCTGAATGTGGTGGAAAGTGAACGAGCCCAAAACGTTTTACACCCCGTTTACACCTGTATTTAGCGTTGTCCACTTGTGATCCGATCAACCAAAATGCATCTTAATGCCAGGTGTAAACAGCCTTAAAATTACACGAAACACACAAAATGTTCAAAACCCAAATTCGGTCATTGGCAAATAGAAACCAGTTTTTTCCAAAAGACTTAAGCTTTCTCATCCAGTAAGGGGGAATAAGATGCATTTGCATACAGCACTTCATTGAATGCACCAAATCAACAAGGTTCCACTTCAGGGTACCTTTTTCAACCAACACCCCAACCCAACTCCTGCACCCTCATCTATTGTGTTAACCCCCGGATCCCCCTCTGAGCATCAATGAACACAACAAAGCACTGGGCAGCGCTTTAAGCTTGCAACCTAGTGAGCCTGAAAGCAATGCTAATGGCTAATAGTGCATGCTAAGCATTAAACTGACTAGCGGTAAAACAAAGGAATAAATAAACTGTGAAATGGATTCAAATGCAGGCCTACTGAGACGGACCTGCCTGAAAGCTTTTTGTTGCCCTCTCGCGAGAGTGGGCGGAGGGCTTCGCCGATTTAGTCAGCAATCGTGTAAAACATCTGTTAAATCCAGAAACTCGGTTGGAAATGATGGAGCTGAGTTTAACAGCAAACAGTGTTAGAAGTGGTTAATTGGTGAACCGGTGAAACACAACCAGCCCGGCCACGCTCGGGTCTGGACAATGATCTACTGTATCGGGCTACGGGCGGTTGACCTTTGCTGGAATGAGTTCGTGTTATCAGAAGATCTCTGACATTTAATGACACCTATTGACTCTCTTAGGAACCGATTACATACAAACTTTAACCCACCCGCTATTTGTTAATGAGCAGGTATTAGTGGAGGCATTTTCCCTCGGGCTGTGCATGCACCATAACGTAAGATGCGAAGATCAAATGTGTGATTGACATGCTTTAAAAACAACTCATTTACTGTAAATTTACCAACAACTTATGAGCATCTTAAAAGGGACATTGTTGCTAAAATCTCTCAATCTTTATACTGTAAAAAATGCAGAATGAAGTTAAAACAAGTTGATTATGCAAGTCAATTCAATCTACAATCTACGTTTTAAGAAAAACAACTTGAAATTGTTTAACTTCATTTGTTAAGTTAAAGTAACATAAAAATATATATAGAGATTTTTACACACATTTTTGTACTCAAGTAGGGAAATGAAGCTGTAATGACATCAAACTGCTGTTTATCAATGGATTTTACACTCATTATCAGTGGCTCTTTGTCATTTACTAAAGCTCTACTGCACAGTCATCTGGTCATCTCTTAATACACACTGCAGGGGTAATTGGCTCATTGGTGCAGGACAATGTATGTAGAGCCACCAGGAAATCCTGAAAGGTTACTGTTTGGTAATGAACAGATTTCCATAAAAAAGTGAAATAATTTGCTTTATCGGCATGACTAATTTAGGTGAAATGATCTTCCTATTTAGCAATTTAAGACAATCCGTTTTAAAAGTCTTTGTCTAAAAATTGTCTTTTGATCATCTTATGTTTTGGTTACTTAAGCATATTCACAATACATTTTTAATACACACGGAGAAAATGAGGTACAACACTGGTTAAAAAAGTACACTTTTGCACCTTAAGAATGCACATTAGTGCCTCAAAGGTATATTGGTACTTTACAGAAATACGTATTGGTACATATTAGGACTCTTTTAAAGAGTTTTTTGTGGTTGTTGCCGGCAAAAATCCTTAATCTTGCACCACGTTATCTTAAAAAATGCGATGGAATATGCAGGATATTTATGCAATTTTACGCAATGAAATTGCGGGAACTTGCAAAAATTGCGGGAACTTGCAAAAATTGCGGGAACTTGCAAAAATTGCGGGAACTTGCAAAAATTGCGGGAACTTGCAAAAATTGCGGGAACTTGCAAAAATTGTTTGCAGCTTTTCAATGATTTTCACGTCACATAAACACGTCACTTCATAACGTTCCCATGGCAACAGGGGACTAGTGTTGTGTGTAACGCGTAACGCGTTACAGTAAAGTAACTACTTTTTTGGGTAAAAAGTAGTGTAACGCGCTACTACTGAAAATTTGGTAACGTAACGTAGTTCATTTTGCAATTCAGCACAACGTTACTTTTGGTTAGATTTGACAGCGACGCTGCCATCTGCGCACTTGCGCAATAGTCACAAGGTCCACACACATGACAGAGGCTGGTATATGATTTTATTTTGGCTAAAATGTCTTTGCCTCTAAGCTGTATTATGCTATTTTATTTTATTTTATTTTATTTTATTTACACAAGCCATCTACATCAAGCCATTTTTAAGTTATTATTTTTTCTGTTGGATTTAGATGAGGCATGTATGTTTTATTTTGAGACATATGACCCATTTTGAGGTTACCATGTTGTTTTTAAGGAACTTATTGATACTTTTTTATAATAAAGAGCACAAAAGAAATACCTGTTAAGTCCTCCATAGTATAACTTTATTTAGGCCTACACATTTAGAAACAGATATTGGGTTCTGCCCAAAGTCAAGCAACATAAAAGTAACGTAAAAGTAACGAGTAACGTAAAAAGTTACTTTCCAAAGGCGGTAACTATAAGTAATGGATTACTTTTTTTAAAAGTAACGAGCAAACACTACTTTTTTAAAGTAACTTCCCCAACACTGCAGGGGACATGGCTGCACTTGTGTGAAGTAAATGCAACATTTTTCTCTTTTTTTTTTTGCTAAGATATATGTGATTTTTCCTACGAACAAATTGATTATGAAATCATGCAAGCTCCGCATATTTTGCGCACGAAAATGTGCAATTTATGCTGCGAAAGTGCAGCATATTTGAAAATTTGGACTTTCATGCGATTGATAAATGCGTTTTTCTGGAGGGACTGAAAAATGTCTGTAGAAATGACAGTATTTCTGGCAGCTGTTTGCCAGTAACTAACTGTAGATTTGAATTTATGTTATTTACTGGCAGTTTGTTCAAAGTTAAACATTAAGAAGTTATTTTTACAGAATAAAACTAACATAATGCCCTCATGCAAAGCATTCTGGGAACCAAAATATGAAGGAAAGAAACAGAAATAGGTTGATGATGATTTCTGGTTCCCAGATTGCTTTGCATGAGGCTTTATTTTATAGTTTTATTCTGTAAAGACAAAGACTTGTTAATGTTTAATGTCCAGTAAACTTTGAACAAACTATTTCATTAATAACATAAATGTAAATCTACAGTAAGTTGTTGGGAAACAGCTGCATAACTACAGCTTATTTTCTACAGTGTACTGTCCCAGAAACAGTTTTCGTTTCTTTCTTCTAAGATTGTAATAACAAGTATTTATTTACTTATTATAAAGTACAGTAATAAATACAAATTAGTGAAGGGATGGGATAAGTTTGGCGTAGCAGCACTAATTATTCATACTTATGGTAAATATTTACATTTATGCATTTGGCAGACACTTTTATCCATACGGTGCATTACAATGTGCACTTTTTTAACAGCATGTGTGTTCCCTAGTCAAACCCTTGGGCTAATGCAATGCTCTACCACTGAGCTCAGGACCATTTTAAAGAAAAAACTTATTTTTGTGTCTTTGTTTGTCTGTGTGTGTATGCAGATCGTAAATAAGACAATCAACACAAGGTTTGTGTGAGCCATAGCTACAGTAGCTCTGTTTTTCAGGAATTCCAGAAGGAAAGGAGATGTTGGCAAGCTCTTGTACTGTCATTTAAAGGGGCAACACATCTTTCATTCCTGAATTACAGTCTGATGTGACACACACACAATCGCACAAATGATGGTAATTTATCTCCACTTCATTAGGATTTCCTCCTTTCTTTTCTGTGAGGATTAAAACAGATGAACACAAATCCACTTCACAAATCCAAGGACAATGTTTATCATATTTGCAAAGAATCGAATAAAATGATTCAATGCAGCACATTTAATATAAGCGGTCATTAATGCATTCAGTTTAATGGCTCATTACAGGGGGAGGCGATGTTTAGCCAACAGTGTTAAAAAGGTCAGCAACCGAGGGGGAGGTTAGAGAGGTGAGGAGATTCACCAGATGAGGGTATCTGGGTGAAGGAGGGGGATCGCTGGTACCCATGGGAATCTGAGTCTTGCCCTCAGTTAATGGACTGCAAAATGAGCCACGGTCCCCCGTGTCATCAAATCAGATACAGAGGCAGATGGAGATGAAGTGAAAGATGACAATCAGGGTCAGACCCTTCATATTTAAACCGTGCTGTGCCAACGTTCACAGTTGGGGGGAGAAACACAGGACTTCAATCCAATTTTGGATACAAACGCTTAACATGGCTTTAGAAAAAATTAAAGGCGACAACATTTGTAGTAATTTAAAAACAATTTATGTTCTGTTAAGTTGCTTTATACACATCACGAGGAGTCATAAAAAAGTGATCTTTCTAATAGCTTATAAACTGATATGACTTCCAGGTTAAATAAACAAAAGCAATAGACATCCATACTTGCACTACGTACTTAATACACAGCAGACTCACATTGACCATTGTGTTTACTGTAACTGCGCAGTGTCTACCCATATCTTTGAAAAATAACCATATACAGAATATAAATCTTATATCAAATCTCATAGCTGCAGGTGAAAGCGAAACGGGAACAAATCAATGAACCGTTTTAAGGCTGCCATGGATTTTTGATGCCCACAAAGTTAAAATGAATAACGCATTGAAAGTAGTTTCATTTATATGATGATAAGCTTTAGGTTTTGCATTGGGCATCTTTCACTGAAATGACACCAGCCATATGGACCCTTTAATGTCTGTGTATAATTTGCTGGTGAGAAAATGTACCACATCCTGTGCAGTGTTATGAACTGTCACAGATATTATAAACATAAACTCTTACTTTAACACGTACACACACATCTACCACATGCTGGTATATTCCTGTCATTACAAAAAATTGCCATCATTTATATTGAGTTAACATTTAATATCCCCTTACTTTATCCCAAAAAGTAAACATATCAGTCAATAATAATAATAATACAGTCAATAAAAACAAACACAGAAACTGTTCTGCATTTTTGTTAAAGGGATACTTCAACCAAAATTTAAAAATTCGCAAACCCCATTTAGTTTTCTTCCTTCATGTTCATCAGAACAATGAATAATATATACACGTTTGTAACAACATAAGAGTGTGTAAATGATGACAGAATTTTCCTTTTTTTGGTGAACTATCCCTTTAAAGCATTATTTAGCATGATAATGAACCCTATTGACAATACAGTTGTCTTTACAATGCAGTAAAAGTCAGGTTGTCCTACATTGGAAGGACATTATGTCTCCAAACAAGCACACAAAAACATACACATCATATATTATCCATTTATATTTTAACCAAGGCACGCATGACTTTAAGTAGAAACCTGCTGACTTGTTTTTAAAGCAAAACATGTTTTTGTGCATTTTTCGTCAGGTGCACTTTCATAGATTTGGTACAACATTTATGCACGTGGTAGATGCTTTACAAAGAAGATGGTCACTGGGAACTGAACCCATAAAGTTCCGTTGCCAGCACGGTGCTTTATCAACAAACCTACAAGAACAGATAAAAACGTGCACAAAAATCCTGACTGGCTAATGGAGGGCTAACAGCTGTAATTAAATCATTAAAAGCGGCTCTTCGCTTCACAGGACACGAGGAGAATCGACTAACCAGCCCGCCAAACTCATTTGCTGCTCGCGCATAAAATTATGACTTTTTGGATAAATAATTACAAAGCTAACATCTGATAGCAAGGTGCACCCAGGGGGAGGATTAGCGCAGACAGGGGTGTTAGCCCTCATTACCAGCAGTGGATGAGAGGAGGAGAGAGAAAATATACTGGGATAGAGAGATAGGCTGTGATTTTAATTGCAGGCTTCTCTGGTTGGCTCCTTATCACAACCTCTCAGAGGGATCAAATGGCTCCTGTGAATGGAGCATTTCATTAACCTGTCACCTTATCACGGGACAACCTGTGTGATGCTAATGTGCAAATTACCATAAACGGGATCGTTTGTTTCCCTGTTGGACATTACTGAGAGCCGTGTGAACGCTTGTGTGTGCGCGCGCGCGCTCCAAGGGAGGGAGTGATGATGATGATGATGATTCTCTGCGCTCCATCAATTCACCATTACACTCCATTATCACCGTTTGCAAACGCAGAAGCCGATTCACATACTGGAAACGGGCTGCATAAACTTATGAGCAGTGCATGTGTGGACTGATTTGGCAAAAGTAATGCGCAAAAATGCTTAATACAAAATTGGAGATACTGTATTGCATTGCATAATTAAACAAATCAGTTAAATGCATTTAATCATGCAAACAGTGGTTAACAAAAGCTTAAGAAAATAGTTCAAGAAAATTAAAAAATAATGAAAAAAGGTAAATAATTACATAAAAAAACAATCTTGTTTTTGTTGTGTTATTCTTAATAATTGGTACTTGAAATCAAGGAATTTTGTTTGAAAAATATTTAACTAACTAAAATAATGATAAAGGGGTGTTATTTTTTATTATTTTTATTGAGTTGCTATTTGGAGGAATTTCGGGCTGTCAAAAAACCTACAAATATTTTGTTTAACAACCTACAAATATTTTGTTTAAAAACAACATACACCAATGTTGGTTTTGCATTAAAGTTTACAGTTTTAGATATTTGTTGTCATATTAAACACTTTTACGCGAACGAACCTTGCACCTTAAGCACATAGTTTATACTGCCACACAAACACACAATAATACACACTGCAGTCTACTTATCGCGTGGCCCCTGATAGGAGGGGCCTCGCGCTTAAGTAGCATGCCAATCAAGCCGTCAACTTCAAATTGAGAGAGGTCCGGAGGGGAGACACATCACGAGAGCCGCGCATCGTGCGAGAGTTATTACTGTGATTTTGAAACGCGCTGTCACGAGTGGATTGCTCATCTCTTGTATAAATCTCTGTCAGAGTTTCTCTGGAGTTGGACATGTCGTTTCCTCAACTGGGTTACCCACAGTTTTTAAACGCCTCCCAGGAGGTGTTCGGAGGCGAGCGCACGGGTGTCATGCCCACGTCTCCACGCGAGGGAAGCTCCGAGAGCAGCGCAAATGCCGCGACTACAGCGGCTGCTATCACGCCGATGCTGGGCATGTACGCCAATCCGTGGACCGTGCAAAACTATAGCGCATTCTTACCTTACAACAGTGCCGAGCTGGCACTGCTCTCTCAGATGGTAAGATCCAGTTTTATATATTATAAATCTTTTACAGCCCTTATAAGTGTGCAATCTTGAGAATTTATTTAAGTTTAAACCAAACTGTTTGAATTAAGTCTTTGTTGAAAGAGCATTGAGAAAAAAATGAATCTAAAAAATTTTTAGTAAAAATCTAAAATATTTGAAATTACCTAAAGTCACAGAATAATCTGAAAAAGTGTATCAATTAAAATATTTTAATCTAACAGTGAAACAATTATAAATAATTTAAACCATTGCATTTCTTTCTATACTTTGCAAAAATGTTTGGAAAAATCATAGCATCATGCTTTGTTTTTATTTTCTGGTACTCTAGTAAGACTTGATAAATAATTGTAATGTTTGTTTTTAATATTAGTTATTCAGAATCAAATGCCCCAATGTTATATTTATAGACAAGCTAATGTTTATCAAATTAACTGCTGAATTTCCTCCCAGTTAAACCAGTTGGAAAGTCAAAAGAAAGGACTTTCCACAGTTCATTGACTGCTTTATTAAACATACTTCAGTGGGTACTAAAACTTTTCCTTCACGGTTGTTGTTTTTTCATTCCCTAGGGATCGCAATATGAGCTTAAGGATAACCCCGGAGCTCACCCACCAGGATTTGCAGTCCATACTACACCCGGTTTCTACCCATATGGCCAGTACCAGTACGGAGATCCGTCAAGGGCCAAAAGCGCAACCAGAGAGACCACCAGCACTCTAAAGGCATGGCTGCATGAACATAAAAAGAACCCGTATCCCACAAAGGGTGAGAAGATCATGCTGGCCATCATTACTAAAATGACCCTTACGCAGGTGTCCACCTGGTTCGCCAATGCGCGCAGGAGGCTCAAAAAGGAGAATAAGGTAACCTGGGGTCGCAGCGCAGAGGACAGAGATGGACGCATCTTCGACAGTGACAATGAGGACGACGCGGACAAAAATGAAGACGATGAAGAGATCGATCTGGAGACAATCGATATTGACAATGCTGAGGAACCCAGAGGAGATCAAAACAAGGCAATTGAAAAAGAGGCATTGGGTGACCAACGCGAAAATGTGGAAACACCAAGGATATTATCAACATCAGCACTTAAAAACACGGACAGTCCTGTGCCAAGTAGTAATAAAGAACAGAGTGTGGTATTAAAAAGCGCCGGTGAGGTTTCTCCTGGTGCACCAGCCTGTCAAAGGCCTGGAAACAGCAAACCTAAAATCTGGTCTTTGGCGGAGACGGCGACAAGTCCCGATAATACGCAGAAAACATGCAGCGTCCCCTCAACGCACGCAGGCCTCAGGGCCTCACAATCTACCCATCCAGCTTTCCTCTCTACTAACGGGATTTATACTTGCCAGATTGGGAAACTACACAACTGGGCGAACGCAGCTTTTCTTAGTGCAAACTCTCTGATGGGTGTGCGCTCACTTTTGAGTCAAAACAGTCTCTTTCCAAACCACAGCCCAGTTACGAATCCCGAAAAGAAGCCATCGTCTGCCCCTGGGTCTCCTTGTCTGGAGGCTGACAGTGAAAACTCATCAGACAGTTTTTGTGCCAAACATAATGGTTAGTACTATCCAGTGTAGTTTTCAAGATAGTAATTTATTTTGTGTCATATGGTCAGTGGCATTTTGGTCGCGCTGTGCTTTGCCACAAATCATTTTAATCTTGTAATAATTTTAATTAAATTAAAATCATTAAATTCATTTTTCTAATTTCTTTTGAATAGATCAAGAGAACATTCAGAGAATTGAATCTCCAACACGTGCATCCAGACCACCATTTCCAGTCATCCATGACAGGTAAATTATACCCACACGTTATGTTTTGTTACCCAGCACTAGTTTGGATTAAATCAAATTATTATTTGCATTACGAATAGCAAACATATTTAAATACACCATATATATATATATATATATATATATATATATATATATATATATATATATATATATATATATATATATATATATATATATATATAAATATAAGAATATGGGTCACTTTAGAGCAACTATTTTCAGTTAAAAAAATATATATTTTTTAATAATGTTCATTATTGTGTATTATTAGTTTATTAATAAATAATAGCCTTTTTAAAATGTTAAATAAACGTTAAAATTATAAGCTTATACAGTTGATTGATAATAGCTTTATTAAATAGTCCTATAAGTACATACATGAACTTAGATCTGTTTATGTTGTTTGTTTTTAACTTAGTTATTTAAAGTGTTAACGGAGATAATTTAGTTTGCTCAAGTACACAAATGTAGTTTGCACAAACTATATTAGATTTTGTATGCCATAATTAATTTCATTCGTTTAGTTCTGTGTTGATTAATTTTCTCTAATTTCTGCCTTTTTTTCTATTCATACAGATCTCATCATGAAACATCACAACGCGCTCTGAAGACTATTTCATGAACACAGAACTTATCTAAAAAATAAATTATTTAACGAATTTAAAATAAAGGACAACAGAACAACAAGATTTACATCATCAAACAGACCAAATAAATATATTTCTTAATACGCTTTTATCCTGCAATATAATTTTTGTACTTTCATTTAATTTCATTTCAGCATGTTTGAGTTTACCGTGTATCTCGCCTGCGTTTCTTTTACAGAGTAAATAAGAATTATTTGTCAGAAAATGTGAAATGATATATTTTTGTGTAATAAAGCAAATGAGATTAATTGTGTTTCTCAAATCAGTTATCGTTAATTAAATTAATTGTGTTATTTACACAAAGCCACTACTTTTGCCCATTGCGAAGCTTAAATCCATAAAAAAAGTTTTATATTTCACTACTAAAATATGTTAAGTGGTTGATTTTAACCAATTATAAATCAACATAAATGTTCTCTCATCTATTTTTAAATACAGTTTATGTTATTTAAACTACACCATTTTGAAAACGATATTTTAACGAATTACCGACATTAAACACTTAAATTATTTTAAGATAATTTTAAAATATATTAAATCGGCAAAGACAGTGGTACACTGATGATGACTGAAATTATCAGGGTGCTGCTGAAACTCTTCATCATTTATCTTCCGAATTAAGCGTCATCGAAAGGCAATTGCGACACCTATAGGCGGTTGTTTATTGTAGTGTCTATAATTTATTTGTAATGCAAAACAAATGAAACTGAAATCTAAAGAAAGCTGACGACGTGCAAAATATCTTTTTTATTTTTTAACATATCACAAACACAGAATTAATCAATGCTATTATTAATTTTTTATTATCTACAATTAACAATTAATTATCTAAGATACAGACAAATATATATTAAAAAAAGTTTTTTTTTATTAAATTATTATATTATACACGGTTATTTACACATTAAAGTCATTATATTTTTGTTGCTTTTGTTTCTTAGTAAAAATGTTCGAAATATGTACCCCAGCTGTCACAGGGGCTGTACCCTTTCAAAAAGTTGGCATACAGCTTTGCACCTAGTTCATATACCACAGAAGTACATATGGTACCAAAGGGTGCATATTAGTCCCTCAAAGATACCAATATTTTAAAGACACAATTTGGTACCAAATTCATGTGCCTAATGGTACATACTAGGACCCTAGGACAGCAGTACCCTTTAAAAAAAAAAAAATTGATAATGTAAAATCACAGTATGAATACGCACTAAACCTGTCAAAATCTTTTAATAAAGCAAAAACAATATTAAACTACCCACTTTTGTTCAGAGAGAGAGAGAGAGAGAGAGAGAGAGAGAGAGAGAGAGAGAGAGAGAGAGAGAGAGAGAGAGAGAGAGAGAGAGAGAGAGGGAGAGAGAGAAGAGTAGTTTAAATTGTACGATTAAATTGTTTATGCGAGTTCATACCGCGGTTTCAACAGAAGGCGAAAGCTCTCCTTACACAACCTCGACAGCTGACTGAAATATGGAGACAGAGGAATATGGATCGCAGCTGTTCAAATGCCAGCGCGCAGCATGCGTGTAATACTCGGAGGAGAGTGGGGTGTGCATGGAGATTATGTCAGTGATAAGTAGAATATAAAGGCCTGTAAAAAGGAGACAGAGCTTCACCTGAACTATAAGACCTTGGTGGGGTATCAATAACAGGACAAAGGGGCTATTCATTCAACAAAAGTTTGTTTTGGGATCCAACGAGCCCGATATAGTATATTAATGTATTGTACTATGCCATATGATTTGATAACATCTGTCAACAGCTTTTATTCTTAAGTCGCGTAACATAATTTAAAAATGAATATAGGCTGTTTTGAAAATAAATGTGAAAACAATTTAAAGACTTTTTAGGCTACCCAGACAAATGATCTGTTAAGCATTATATAACAAAATGTTTAGTTGTGTTATTAATGCACCATAGGCCTGTAATATAAATTGTTAGTCATGCAAGCGTGAACAACGGAGACATTTCGCTGGACTTTGTAAGTGACGACCTACCGCAAACCTTTAGAAAAATAAACCACCGCACAGGGCAAAAAGAAAAAGCGGTTCAGAGGTTTACGTGTAGATGTGAATTAATTTTCATTGTTTGGAAGTGTTTATGTTCTGTTTGCTCTGTCACATATGTAACAGTGCTTTGGAGTAAGTCAGCGACAAAGGCACATCTGGACCGGGTCACATTCTCAGAGTCTGACAAACACACTGATTTATGATGTCCATAATCAAATGCATGATTTCCAATCACTAATGTGACATTTTTAAAGTTTTTAGAGATACAAGATGTCAGCAAAACCCATACTTCTCAAAACACGTGCTCAGCGTGAAGTTAAAAAAATTTTTTGACCGAAGTTCAAACCCAAAGGTTAAGCAAAGGCCAAACACGGAGCGCTTGTGAAGTAATTGTGGGAAATAAACTAGATCCATTAAACCACAAAATTGTGTTTACGTTTATTCATCATCACCCCCATACACAGAAGTGCAGTTATTTGTGTAATGAAAAATTTTTTTTTTAGAAGTCGAGGCAATTAAATAAACGAAAAAAACAAAACTGTGGTGCTATTTTAATCTTTAATGCTTTAATAAAATCGCTTGTTCTAAAATATTTGTTTTTTTATGTTTTACCTTTAAAACTATTGTTTTTTTTTTAAAGAAAGGCGAAATTGTTTGAAAAGAAGGCTAATAATAACAATATGGCGAATTTTTGTTCAGTGGTGTGCGAAAAATATTAGGCTAACTAAAATAACTTTATATTTTTTTATTATATATATATATATATATATATATTATAGGCTACAATATATGGTCGGATGTGGTTATTGTGCACTGTACAATTAAAGAATACCATAAATACCATTAACTGTAACCATTTTGTAGTTTCCAAATGCAAAAGCATATGGTACATGGTAGATTTTATAAAAATGAAGAAATGTATTTGAAATCCTTTTAAATGTGTGTTCAAATAGTCAAATCCACATCCTGTATATTACTCTCCTTTTATGATTGATTCTTGCATTTTCATGCAAGACTGCAATGTAAATAAATATTCCTATCTTTTGGCCCACCTGGTCAGGTGATGTGTCAATCAAAGCAATAGCACTAAAGAAGATGTCATTCATGTTAAGGTATTTCTGTGCTATGCTAATGCTAATGGTGCTAGTCCTGCCAGGGCCTTTGTGGCCTACTCCTGATAAGACATGAAATGGTCGTCTGTTTGAAAGGCTAGGTTTAGACTTTGTGAAATGAATTATACCCAGAAGGTGTGAAGGACAGTGAGATGGAGGGAGGTTAAAAATGAATAACTGAATAAAATAGTGCAGAAATAAGCAGAAGGTAGTGTGTGGTGTTTGGATGTTTAAAATGGGTATAGTTTTCTCAACCAACATAAAAATGACCTTGCATTTGTAATTAGTTTGAAAAATAGCAATCAGTCTTTATAAAGTGCAGTCTCTCAGATAAAGGTTTGAGGTGATGGTGGCGTATCATCTACAGGCCTAACCTGGTTAACTTAAGGTTAACCTAATAGACCAAAACCCTAGAGAATCTGAAACTAAGGCAGGATTAAAATCCAAAAGAGAAGAGTATCTGATCCCCATCACCACATGCTTTTATCCTGTTAAATAAAGTTTATAGTCAGGCGTGTGCATTGCATGGGTCTCCATGTGAGCTATAATCTTGATATTTCCATGTGCATCACATCAATGTTCCTGTATAGCTCAGTGGTAGAGAGTTGCACTAGCAATGCTAAGGGGGTTTGAACAGTGAACACACACATAATGATAAAATATGTCTTGTAAAACTCTGTAAGTCGCTTTGAATAAAAGTGTTTGACAATTGCGTAATACATTAGTTTATCTTATTTGACTAATGGAAATAGTTGGTAATTATTTGTATTCACTCTGAAAAGTAGATTAATATTCAATACTTTTTATATTTAATATATTTTATGTGTTTTTCATTCTTTGAATCTTTGTATCAGATTTCAAAAGTAATGCCTCATATAAATCTTATGGACTATTATGGGGGTGGTTTCCTGGATAATGTTTAGGTCTAGTCCTAGACTAAAATGTATATTTGAACTTAACTGAAAATAGCCTGCAACCGTGCCATTGTTTTTTCTCAAGATACACACCACAAATGATTTTTTTTGGTATGTTTGTAAAAAAACATTTGCTTATACATTTCCTATTATATTATAAATAAGACCTAGTCCTGGCTTAATCTATACCCTGTCTGGGAAACCACCAGATAATGAATTCAATTTGATTATTTGTTACTTGATTTGTTTATTATTTTATAATATTTTTTTGTTTGTACATTCTGACTAATTGTTTGTGTGTTGAGTTTGTGCTAGATTATTTGTTTGTTTTATTGTGAATTATATTTAAGGGCATCAAACTGCTAATTAAAGAACATACAGCCAAAAGCTTAAGACAGCACTTAATGGTTAAATTCATAAACAAGAATCAGTAACAAGCTTTGACACTTGGCCATATTTCTCTTTAGGGAACATAAAGCATAATCAGAAAATGAAGATTTGTGAAGGAAAATGGCGCCACCTTGTGATCTAAACAGGAATTCGTGGTGTACTATTACATTTGATCAACTTTCTTGCTGCGAAAACAACAATCTATTTGTTGAGCAACAGAAACGCAAATGAATGAATACCAGTGTTCGAATTGAAGGGGCTCTGGGGGGGTCCCGGACCTGCTATAAGCCTCGAAGGACCCCCCATAAACCACACAAATATAAATTAGGGGGGTCCCCTGGTTTTTATTCAAATTAAAATACTACATGAATTTAAAATTCTCATGTTGCGCTGTCACAAAGCGATAGGCTGCTGTCCGTTATTTGTCCCAATTTCGCAATAAACTAATTCAAATGATTTCTGTCTGAAATAAATATAAACTCGCAAGTGCGCCTCCCGCTGTTTTTTGGAGGAATTGACAGACGAGTTATGTTTCTGCGTGTCATGTGGATTGTATTCACCTCAGTGACGGTAAGAATGTTTAGTAATCTTTAGGGCAGAGGTGTAAAAAGTACTCAAAAATTTTACTCAAGTGAAAGTACAAGTACTGAGTGTAAATTTTACTCAATTAAAAGTAAAAGTATCTGGCCAGAATCATACTTGAGTAAAAGTAAAAAGTACCACATTAAAATTGTACTTGAGTATTAAAAAAGTAAAAGTAACAGGAAGAATAAAAACTAGAGACTCTTGTTTAAGCTTTTCATCTCTAAAAACATGAAGTGAATGAACCACATACAAGGTTTTATCCTGCTTTACAACTGTTTGTATTTAATTGTATTTATTTAGCAAACTATAAGCCTACTACCTAAATGCAACATGCTACTCAAAGTTATAAAACCTCAAAAAATCCAGAAATCCATTTCAGTCTGACCGCCCTTGATCGCATTTGTGTAGCTTTCCGGTTACGTCATGCTGTTGCGTCACGTAAAATGTAAACATGTCAGACGTCGAGGCAGACTGTCATGCCAGAGCGACGTCATTGCCATAGAAAGAGTGCAGATAATCCGGAAAACAGCAGAACGCTACAGGACGCACAGATCAGATCTGAACAGTTGTGATACACAATATGGACAGTGAGTCTGTCAAATTGAATATGCACCCAAATCAGATTTGGACTGACAGTGTGAACAAGGTCTTAGTCTTGATAGAGAGCTACAAATAGCAGAGAACGTGTCACACGGGAACACACTTCATGTGTTGTCGGTTTCAAAGCAGTGAAAAAATCTTCATCATTAAATGCACTGTTAGCCAATTCCTTATGGTGCATTCACACGGGGCGAAAGCGTTAACGCTTGACGGAAGGCTTGTCTGAAGCGTGGCCAACAGCCAATCACCATGGCCGCAACACATGCTCCGGTATTCCATAAACGTAATTGGCCGGCTCTGCCTAGGTTATTTGCATAAGGCGATATGATTGGCTGGCACACGCATGTCGCTTGAAAAGTTGAGAAATGTTCAACTTCTACCGCAAGCAACATGGATATATATAAAGGCTAGATGTCTCGACCAAGCTGCTGGCCAGTGGAACATCCGCATTTGGCAGCCATCTTACCACTGGGTGCTCGCTCACTCGTAGCATTGTGTTTTAATGATGCATGTACTTTTAAATGACCATAACTTGCTTCTACCGGTTTGTTACAAATGTCAAAGATGTACCTATGACACTGCATACTTAAACTAAAAAAAAAAATTTATGAAACATGTTTAAGCATCCAGAATTAATTAGCCAGGTTAATAACGTTTGTAAGAAACCAAACCGTTTGAAAATTGGTCATTTAAAAGGATCTGCACCATTAAACACAATGCTAAGAGTGAGCGAGCGCCCTGTGGTAAGATGGCCGCCAGGTGATGACGTTAGAGACTCCGCCGTAACACATCTAGCCTTTATACATATCTATGGCGAGCAACGGAAGTGACGGGGCACCGACGGATCCACAATTCAGTTCGGCAACGCATGACCTCACCCATTAAAAGTGAAATGGGAAGCATTAATGCATATGCCCAGTGTGAATGTACACTGTCAGAAAAAAGGTACAAAGTTGTTCCTTTTTCTGTCGCTGGGGTGGTACCCTAAATGGTACCTTTTTGTACCTTTATGGGTATACAACACATTAAAATGTTGTACCTTATGGGGTACAATATTATACCCTAAGGGCCAATTGTGTACCTTAAGGAACAATTTTGTACCAGTTAAATTTTAGGGGTACAAAACAGTTAACTGTACCTTTAAAGGTACAAAATAGATCCTTAAGCAACAATAAAGTACCTGAAAAGGTACAACATTTTATTATGTTTATATACCTGTAATTGTACAAAACGGTACCTTGGGGTACCGCCACAGCGACAAAAAAGGTACAGTTTTGTACCTTTTTTTCTGACAGTGTATTGTTAGTGTGGTCCAAAGGCTGCAGAATAGATAACATTTAAATTAAACTGGCCATCAGTGCAATTCAATTGGTTTGGTAAGAGCAAGGGAAGATAAAATGAAGTAATCTCTAAAAAAGTACTTTTTGACTGTAAATAAAATTGTAAGGAGTAAAAAGTACTTATTTTTCTTAAAAAATGTAATCAAGTAAAAGTAAAGGTAGTGATTTTTAATTATACTCAAGTAAAGTAAAAATCCTCCAAAATAATACTCAAGTACAGTAATCAAGTAAAATTACTCAAGTACTTTACACCTCTGCTTTAGGGTTAGGGTTTTTTTTCTTCTCAAACTATTATTTCATAACAGTGGCGAGGTTACACACTCAAACTGACAGCTGGTCCAGCAAGTCAAAAGAAACACAAAATATTTTATTGGGAAAGCAGAAGAAATCACGCATAAATGATATTAAATGATACTCTCTTTAGTACTAATCACTCAAATACGGCGCATTATTCAGAAATAAATAACTATTTATAGAAAGCTTATTTTTTGCATGTGTGGTTTTAAACCTTGCAAATGTTAACATGCAAGCGATTTTAAACAATTTGAGTGATGTTAAAGTGAGCTGTTGTGTGTTTGCACAGGCAATGACGCGCACACATACTCAAATGGACGCACACTAATAAGCGGACGCACGGAGACGCGCGATTCTAAAGCATGCAAACACAAAATTATTTTGAAATACAACAGTCTTGGCACATATTCTCATAAAAACATTCAGTTATGTCTTAAAGTAAGTGCAAACAGTTCAGAAAGAAGTCAAATCTTTGTGTTGGTAGCAGTTTTTATCTGCTTATGTTTGTATCATTCATATTAATTAAACAACAGAAAACAAAGGAAAATAACTTCTGTATCTTTAAAAAGATTAATTATATTTAATTTATACAGTGAAGAAGAC
This sequence comes from Paramisgurnus dabryanus, assembly GCF_030506205.2. Classification (NCBI taxonomy): domain Eukaryota; kingdom Metazoa; phylum Chordata; class Actinopteri; order Cypriniformes; family Cobitidae; genus Paramisgurnus; species Paramisgurnus dabryanus. The sequence goes on along the minus strand of NC_133355.1, from coordinate 25,396,046 downwards.
AGTGTTAATGCTTATTTGATTCTATTTATGTACCTTAATACTACTGTTAGATCTTACTTTATTTGTAATTTGTTCTTTTCTATTTTTATATGCTCATCATTTCTTAATTTGTTCTTATTTTATTTTCCCATCCCCAGTTTTGCTGATCCGAAAATTATTCGATCTATGATTTTAAAACGCAATGTAATCCATTTAACCAATACTATATAGTAAAATTATGTAATTTGAGAGTAGGCATTTAGGTCCACCCTATTTCACCCCTATTCTGTTTAAAATTTCTGGCCTTGCAGTGTTTCACACTAATTTGAGGGGTAAAAAACATTTAGGGTTTGAGTTAAGGGTAATTTGGGGTTTCTTTGATTAAAACCAGGATCAGATGATTGTTGATCCAGGATCACATCTTACTTTGTCAAATCACAGCGACCTTATAATGAGGGGGTGGGGCTTGGCCAGGGGGTGGGGCTTAGGTAGGGGACCCCCCAAGCTTTGACATAATTTGAACACTGGAATAGCCTATTTAATTTCTACATAAAACAATAATGAAAGCTTATGATCAAAATGTATTTTATATTCATGTGCATTTATTTAATATTTTTTTACTATTAAAAACTCCACTTCCTGTAGTAGTTTTTATATTTATTCAACTTGTTCTTGACTTATGACATTTATATTATTAATACATTCCTTTAAACTGTTGTATTGGTGTTGTATTATTTGTACTGTGTGCTGTTTATATTTCACACAGAAACGAATTTGTATTACGTCTAGACTTAGATTACATCCCAACATTTACTAAGAAGCCTTTTACAATAATGAACAGTTCAGCTTTGTTGATTCCCCTTTTAAACATCTTAATGTGAATGCATTTGTTGGTATTTCAGTTGCATCTATTTAATCCGCGATAAAATACGCGAACGCGAGCTCTTCCATTGCTGACGTTTGCAGTCAACAACACAGCGAGATTCATGAAGCGTCCGGCTTGCCTACACTTTTTTCACTCCTCCCCTCACTGCAGCCGGCTACTCTCGCCTATATTTCAGGCGAGGCAAGCTGCATCTCAAACAAGCCTATTGACTGGATTGCGCATGACGTCACAACTGTGAAGCCACCGCGCCGCCATGTTGGTATACCCTAACGTTCTTTTAAATCAATGGACGCGATCAGATTTAAATGATAAAACATCACTTTACTAGTCTCCGTTTTTGTATCTGAAGTCTCCCTGTACATTATTACAAAGCAAACGTCCTAAGCATGTACATAGTTATTTACTGAAAGTTGTACATTTTGCTTTTTAAACAGTTATTATACATTCATCTTTGTTACAGTATCAGATCAGCGGACAGAACGCAGCATATTTAGTATTAATGACAAACGTGCTCATTCTGAAATCTAAATAAATAAATAATCATGTAGGTATGTGACAAAATGACGTAATACGCACGAGCGCTTTGTTCCCAGAGCCATAAAAGGAGAGAGTTACGTCAAGTCCGTTCACTGCAATGGAACGGTTTAATTAACACACAACAAACAACGAACAGCCTTTTATTGGTAAATTTCGTTTTCTTAATGCAGATTCATCCATTATTGTAAATATTGTGTAATTAGAGAGGCTATTAAATAAAGTGATGGTGGTATAAAGTTCATATTTATGCATCAAACGTATGGGTGGAGTGTTTTTACACTGTGGTTTTGCTGGTTAATAAATAAAATAAAATAAATTAATTTATTAATAACTTGTCAAATGTATACTTATATAGTTAAGAGATTAGTAATCATTTAAAGTGAAGATGATGTTATTTCCCATCACATGTTTATATTAACAACAAAAAGAAAACTACACTAAGCCAGAAATATTATTATAATTTATAATAAATTAAACAAAGTGCTTTGTAAGTCTTTTTTAATGTTGTGCTTTGTATATTTATAAATTAAACCAGTATGAGTTACATTCACAGCACATTCACTTTGTACATTATAAACAAGCATAACATTATAAACATTAGTACAGTATGATGCATTTTAAAGTGGCTAAAGGCAGCGTAAGACATGTTAACAAGCCACATACCAGCAGATGACCATACAAATCTTCCTATATTGGTGGATTTAATTTGTCAAAAAACATAGTTTTACATACATTATAACAATACATAACAATACTACATTCACATTTTGATGTGATATATAAATATTGTAAAAAAAGCGTTTCTTGACTATAAATTAGGAAAAATCACAGCTCTTTGCCTCTAACTCAATGTATTTCAATGGCTCACTATGGGCTTCTACTTAAGTCTCCATGAATCACGTGACGGCCGAGCTTCTAGACTTCCGGTGGCACAACTTTGTTTATCTATGGCTATGTTTCCACGGCTGTGTTTCCAGCAGGTATTCCGCGCCAGACTCGTTGGTGACTAGGAAATCTGTCATATCTTTGCTTTGTGAATACTTCTAAAGCCCATACTAGTGAAATAAATAAGTTCCTCACCTTGATTCTCACGTTCGAATTTCCAAGATCGCTGCTGTAAGAAGAAAGTTATAAGCGAAGCAAAATTTCTCTCATGTTTGGCATCAAAATCCTCTATGAAGGCGAGTATTTTTGTTTCAAACCCAATAGAACATATATTTAACTCAGTGTTCGAATTATGTCAAAGCTTATGGTAGGGTCCCAAGCTAAGCCCCACCCCCCGGCCAAGCACCCCCCCATTATAGGGTCACTGTGATTTGACAAAGTAAGATGTGATCCTGGATCAACAATCATCTGATCCTGGTTTTAATCAAAGAAACCCCAAAATACCCTTAACTCAAACCCTAAACGTTTTTACCCCTCAAATTAGTGTGAAACACTGCAAGGCCAGAAATTTTAAACAGAATAGGGATAAAATAGGCTGGACCTTAATGCCCACTCTCAAATGACATCATTTTACTATATAGTATTGGTTAAATGCAGGGCCGTGCACAGACCTTTTGAGGGGCATGTGCTGAAACTGAAAAAGGGCACCCCCTCCAAATAAATATAACTTAATAATCATCTTAATAGCTTTATATTTATTCGCTATTAATGATTGAAAAAAATCACTCTTAATGAATGAAAAATGACATTTTATGATAGCTTGGCATTATACAGTGCAAAGTATATCTGCCCTTGTAAGTTGGCTTTAACAATTTACATCCTGGGTGTTTGTCTGTATTAGGCCTATTTGTTGTCATGTGTTTGTGAAGTGCTCTTGTGTACTCGCTCTTATTTAATTGTAGAATATATTAATTTTAATTTTTTCCTCTGCTTACATACATAAAGTTACATAAAAATATGTTTGAAGAAAAAAAAAGGTATTCTGTTTGGTTTTATAAGCTAATTTTTATTATTTTGTTAACATGTTTATGTATGTGATTGAGAAGAGGGGGAAATAGGAGATTAAAGATCAAAAATAGGAGATTATACTATACTATAGCCATACCATTAGCATATTCAACATGTATCTGCCTACCTGGCAAAAACTGTGCTGAGGACCAGGAACCTTGGTTTTTGAAGGTGCAAATAACTGCATTACTGAAAAATATACTAAATACTAAATAGACTTAACTCTATGCAGTTGATTTCAGAATAAAAAGTTATGAACCAAATAATCATACAACAATCATACAACTCCCTTGACTAATTCAATGCATAAGATACATGCATATACAATAAATTATATCCAGATTGCATACTATAATGAGTGACAGGGCAATATAATGTACATACTTGTATCCTTTACACGTTTTTCGTCTCTATCCAGTTTTCCCAACTGGGCATCTGATGTCTAAGACCTTTCTAATCTGATATGTTTTTGGTGTTAATGTAGGCTAGACATTTACCCGCGCGGGCGCGTCTTTTCGCGTGGGATGTGTTGACTTTAGTTTAACGATTGAGACGCGTCATGCAAAAAAAGCGGTAAAAACCCGACCGTGCATTCCGTATTGTTGTCACGGGTGCCCTTCACATGGGTGAACACTTGTTTAAAAACTGCTCGCGCTTTGTCAAAAACTCAATTTGGTCGCAGTTTGGAGCCCTAAGTGCCCCCTGATTGCCCACTCGACCAATCCCGTCTGGAAAATTCGGCTCTGCTCAAATTTATAAAACATGCGCCGTTATATACATACTAGTGTTTCTTTCGTAATGAGACAGCATTGTACTCAAGCAACAAGATACTTATTTACCGTTGCAAGACGTTCAGCTGCCTCTGACTGCTGTGGAACTTCAGCTCGCAGAACTCAGGGGGCAGAGTTAAGACGTTTGACAGACAGTTTTTTGCGGATCCAAAAATATTTAGTTTTTTATTAATTATATTTGATAAATATATTTGTAAAACACACAGACAGACGTAAGTGATTAACAATAGCATTAATTTATATATTTAAAAAAATAATAAAACACCTCCAAAAAAGGGCACTTCGGAGTGTAAGGACAAAAAGGGCATGCGTTCTGCACAGGTTGAGCCCTATCTGTGCACGTGCCTGGTTAAATGGATTACATTGCGTTTTTTAAATCATAGATCGAATAATTTTCGGATCAGCAAAACTGGGGCTGGGAAAATAAAATAAGAACAAATTAAGAAATTATGAGCATATAAAAATAGAAAAGAACAAAGTTACAAACAAAGTAAGATCTAACAGTAGTATTTAAGTACATAAATAGAATCAAATAAACATCATGTCTTCTTTATTATATAAATTAAATATAATTAATCTTTTTAAAGATACAGAAGTGATTTTCCTTCTGTTTGTTTTCTGTTGTTTTATTAATATAAATGACAGAAACACAAGCAGATAAGAACTGCTACTTTCAGACCAACACAAAGATTTGACTTCTTTCTAAACTGTTTGCACCCACTTTAAGACATAACTGAATGTTTTTATGAGAATAGGTGCCCAGACTGTGGTATTTCGATAATTTTGTGTTTGCATGCTTGCGCGTCTCCGTGGGTCTGCTTATGAGTGTGCGTCCATTTGAGTATGTGTGTGCGTCATTGTCTGTGCGCACACACAACCGCTCACTTTAACATCTTGCGCTCAAATTGTTTACAATCACTTCCATGTTAACATTTGGAAGGTTTAAAACCACACATTCAAAAGATGAGCTTTCTATAAATAGTTATTTATTTCTGAATGATGCGTATTTGAGCGATTCGTTTTAAAAAGACTATAGGCTAAATTATTATCATTTATGCGTGATTTCTTCTGCTTTCCCAATAAAATATTTTGTGTTTCTTTTGACTTGGTGACCAGCTGTCAATTTGAGTGTGTAGCCTCGCCACTGTTATGAAGTAATAGTTTGAGAAGAATAAAAAAACCCTAACCCTAAAGATTACTAAACATTCTTACCATCACTGAGGTGAATATAATCCACATGACACGCAGACAGAGACATTAACTTGTCGGTCAATTCCTCCAGAAAACAGCATGAGGCGCACTTGCAAGTTTATATTTATTTTTAGACAGAAATCATTTGAATTAGTTTATTGCAAAATGACAGCGCAGCATGAGAATTTTAAATTCATGTAGTATTTTAATTTTAATAAAAACTATGGGAGGTCCCTCAAGGCTTAAAGCAGGTCCGGGACCCCCCCAGACCCCCTTAATTCGAACACTGAAGGGGACAAATCATAAAAGCAAGTGCTTTAATTGTGTCCCCAGTGCTTTTATCAACCTAGAAAATGTGAAAAAGAAAAACCCAGGAAGTTTCTGCACGCCTGTAAAAAGTTTGGCTCTCTTTGTGATGTCAGAAGTGGAAAATACCAGCCCTTAATCTGCACTATCCAACCACGGCACTGCCATTTAGTGCAGAGATCAGCTCATTTGCATTTTAAAGGACACACCTTAAAATGGCAAATTTTTACTCACACCTTCAAAGTGGCAATTTTAACATGTTGTAAAAAAAATTCTATCACATACGTACTCTGGGGACACCAAAGATTTTGACATCTTAACAAAGTCTTGTGAAATGTCCTCTTTAAGGGTAGCGGACACAGTCAAAGTTGGAGTACAGAAGGGGACACCCCAATGTGAATATAGTAATGTATGTAAACAGGAGGTCTACTGTTGTGCTTTCACGTAACACACCCTTTGTAATAACAACTGCATGTTGTTTTTTATTTACTGTCTTATAAACCATATCAAATTAATTTCTGTACTTTTCACAATTTTGCATTGCTTAAGTAGCTTTAGGCAAGGTAAGGCAAGTTTATATGTATAGCACATTTTATACACAGAGGTCATTCAAAGACATAGAAATGATAAAACAATATGTATGAGAAAAATATGTAAAAATAGGAGATACACCATAAAATTACAATAAAAACAAAGATACATAAGAAAAGAAAATACATGTGATTTTAATAAAAAGTTTAAAATGTGTAATAAAGAATAAAACAGGAGTAAAAGTGCTTGAATTAAAAGTGCAAAGGCAGCACAGTACTCATTCAGTAAATGCAGAGTTAAACAGATGTGTTTTTAATCTAGATTTAAAAGTGTCTACTGTTGATACATTAAACACAGAAAAGTACAGCAAAAAAGTGCATGAAATAGTGATATAAGATATATGGTATTATACAAAATACAGGTACCAACCGCAAAAAACAATATAACTATTATATTACCACAATTAAACAAGCTTTTGTTTCAATTTTATAACATGTAAATGTACTAACTTTAACTTTTTTAATCCAGTTATTTTGTGTGTGTGTGTGTGTGTGTGTGTGTGTGTGTGTGTGTGTGTGTGTGTGTGTGTGTGTGTGTGTGTGTGTGTGTGCGTGTGTGTTATTAAGAACATATGTAGTGATGCTTAGTGTAAATTAACTGTCTATAGAACAGTAATTGGAACTTTAATAGTTTTTTAATAGCCTATCACTGTAAAAAAAATATTATGTGCCTTAGTAAATTTAACTTAAAAAAAAAGAGTAAATTCTAAAAAAAAATTATACAAAGTAAAAATAACACAAGTCATTCTAAATGAACACATTGAGTAAATGTTATTTCATTTTATCATGTAAAATTCACTCAAATTTGTAAGACGGAAATTAACTTAATAATTTTGTGTTGAAACTACTTTAAGGAAATTATTTAAGTAAATACAACTGACTAGGCAGTGGACTTATACTTCCGCATTTGTAGAGTAAAATTTCAAATGAAACGCTATTTAAGTGTTTTTAACAAAAAAGAAAGACTTGATTATTATATGAAATTTATAAGAGTTTCTTTCTGTTTTGAGTTTTGTGATTACCATCATTCAGAAGACTGGTGCTTCTGTATAGACAATATTTGCTGTCTTCCAGCTATTCAGGTTCATTTGTTTTGTATGAGAGTTTGAGCTGCTGGAAGATTCAAACACATTTCTGCCAAGAACTTTTCCCAACTCCAGTTTTTCCCAGCAGCACCAGAATTCTCAGAAATCAAATGCTCAAATAAATCTTCATCTGTTAGACTCTTCATCTGTTCAGAAACTACAAAAAAACATATCATATGCTATATAACAGAATCATATATTAAATATTTATTATTTAAGTCATAAAAAAGAGAACTCACAAAAAGGAGGGTCACCCCTGCTGTTGTGTCTTTTTCTCTGTTGCATGACAAACTTCCCATTGTTTTCTGTCACCATTCTTTCAATCTTATTCAGTAATTCAGGGACCTGCTCATCTACTTTACACTTGTTGTTGAAACAGTGATATTTTCCTCCACATTTTGTAACCAGTTGTTGTAGCTCTGCATTATCTTGGTTTTGTAGGTATTCATCAATTGTCTCATTGTCATCAAGCTCATCTTTATATGTAAAGAGAACCATGAAGTAATTCTGAACCCTACACTGTTAGATGTCGCTGTAGATTTAGCAGTACATTACTGTAAAAATCCACAGTACTATACTGTATGTATAGTGTAGAGTGTCGTCACTCTGCGTTCACATAATTATTCTGATTGCATACACCTGTGGGGGCAGCGGAAAGACAAAGGTTTTAAAAGGGGCAGAGAGCAGAGCGAGCGTGTCGAGGTGGTGATTTCTGTGTGGGGTACGTTTGCTGTCTCTCGGGGACAATAGGTCCTCCGGAGATGAAGATAGTTAGTTAGTTAGCTGAAAATATGAGAGAGTGGAGTCAGAGGGGGGAATGAATTATTAGTATCACCATTGCCTCGAAAGACTGCGGGCTGATATTGTGTGCGTTATCTTACGTAATCGCTCTGAAGTGTGGACTACTCGCCCGGTGACGGATGGCTGGACTTTTATGAATGAACTTTAGACGCCGCCTGTACCCACGCCTGCCTATACAAACTGCATCGGCTACTGCCCTTGTTCTTCACCCCTGATGGATGGGTCTTCTAGGTGACCAGAGGAGAGGGAAGTGATTTTAATTTATGTATTTATGTACTGATAAATTGTTAATTGTAGATCGGGCGGTTTGTGTGGGAGGGGAGTTGGGGATATGGGACGCAGTTATACCCTTTCAGTGTGTTCACTGTGTGCGGTGTAGGTTGGCGTGCCCCTTTGAGTAAAACAAATGTGTGATGTGTTAACATTTAAAACTCACTGTGTGCAGATCAATTGATGTGTGGAATTGTTGGTAACCCTGCGTGCCTGGTGCCCTATTCCCGTACCTGTGCTATGCCCGTGTCTACATTTTAAAAATATACTGTGTGAAATAAAGATACTTTAAGACAATTGCTTGCTGCGTTTGATACTTCAAGAGGGTTTATTACACTGGTGGCAGCGGTGGGACCATTGTGATCTTGTATTTTTCCTGTTGAAGTATCTTTAGCTTAAGATTGTTAAAATGTCACAGTCTGAGGGGGCGAGTAGTAGAGAGGATGCGCCTGCACCTGCTCCTGCGGCCGAAATTTTAGCGCAGTTAAATGCGGCACCCCGCCCGGTTTATATGCCCGAAGTTTTTACGGGTACGGGACGTGAGTGGTCCGATTGGGCAGATCAGTTTGAAATGGCTGCGGAAATTAATGGGTGGGATGATGCATTAAAATTGAAGTTTATGTCCTTATTATTGACAGGTCGTGCGCGGGATATTTATTGTGGATTGCCTGATGAGGCTCGACAAAATTTTACTCCGTTAAAAACGGCAATGGCCAAATGTCTAGAGCCTTGTGAAAGTATTGATTGGAATCGGGCTAGTTTTTCTTCAAGAAAAAGGCAACCAAATGAAACCGCACATGAGTTTGGAAACGCTCTGAGGCGCTTGATTTTTAAAGCGTATCCGTCAGTGGATAGCGCCACAAGGGATTTATTGGCCCGGGACCATTTCATTGCGCACATAGGCTGTGGGGAGACGCGTATTCATTTGCGTAGTGTTAAACCAGCCACGTTGGAGGGTGCGATTAATTTGGCCTCTGAGCTTGAATTGATTAGGAACTTGGAGCGCAATGTTCCTCTTCCAAATGCTAAAGTTTGTGGTGTGGTAAATGAAAATGTGGGGTCAGCTGTAGATGGGCAAATTCAAGCATTAGTAGGTATGGTGGAAGGGCTCCGTCAGGAAGTAAAGTCTTTGCAGAATACTGTTAAAACTTTACAAGATCATGTGATGACAGAGGTGTTTCCTTCAGGTCGTCAATTAAATTATGCTGCAGGTAAACGTGATGCAAGAACTTTGAAAACTGATAGCCCACGGGTAGATCCACAGGCGCGAGAGGCTTGCTGGGAATGTGGCTGTACTCGTCATTTTAAGAAAGACTGCCCATATGTGCCGGGAAACGGGAGAGGGCGGGCCCGGTAGACCAGGAGCCCGCCCCTCTCTCTGTAGCGTCTAGATCTGAGGAGATATGTCTGTTCCAGCCAAAAACTGTTGGGGTTTACATGTTGGGTAAAGTTGGGGGGGTGGAGACCCGCTTACTGGTTGATACAGGAGCGCAAGTGTCAGTTGTATCCAAACAGTTTTGGTTGGAAGCAACAAAGGGGGGAGGCGATTTAGCTATGTATAATGGTAGTTTGTCTGTAGCCAATGGTAACAGGATGGAAGTTATAGGTCAATGGAAAACTACCTGCCAATTTGATTCTTTGGCTGTCATAGTTGATTTTGTCGTAGCAGATATTAGCCCTGGAGAAGTGTTGTTGGGGAGTGATTTTTTGATCAAATTTGGAGTTAAATTGGATTTAAATGAGCTATGCTGCTATTTGATGGGAAAAAAGATTTCTATACATTTGCACACTGACTCTCCAGTTTCCCCTATGCCCGTTGTAGTTCGTGGAGATACCAAGATACCGCCACGCAGTGAAGTAATAATTTTGGGCACGGTTGAGGGAGCCCCGCCGGGAAAAATAGTAGGTATGTTGGAACCAGGTTCATCCCTGTCTCGTCATTGTGATGTGTTAGTGGCTCGTGTGGTGTGTGAAGTAGCCGCTGGCGTTATGCCAGTTCGTGTTATTAATGTCACTGAAGAAGCCCATACTTTACGTGATGGAATGAAAATTGGAGTGTTGTCTACGAATATAGAGGTGGGTGAAGGGGCGGAAGAAGTGGACCAAGACGGTCACGAAAAGACAGTATGGTCTTCTGATGCCTTAATTTCCCATTTTGGATTAGACTCCAGAGGGTTTAATATGGAACAAATGCTGGCGATCCGCCAAATGTTAGAGCGTTATAACCAGCTTTTTAGTACAGGGGACACAGATTTAGGTAGGACGCATCTTGTTCGCCACCAGATTGAGACCGGGGTAGCTAAACCCATTAAAATGGCTCCTCGTCGGATCCCCTTGCATTTGCAACATGAAGTAACAGAGCATATAAAACAAATGTTGGACAATGGAATTATACAACCTTCTAGCAGCCCATGGGCAGCTCCGGTGGTGCCAGTTAGGAAAAAGGATGGTAGCCTCCGTTTTTGTATTGACTATAGGAAGTTGAATGATGTCACACAGAAAGATGCGTATCCCCTCCCAAGGATAGACGATGCACTTGACAGTTTGGCAAATGCTTGTTGGTTTTCCACTCTTGACCTAGCCAGTGGGTACTGGCAGGTAGAGGTTGACCCAAAAGACAAACCTAAGACTGCGTTTATTACACGACAAGGTCTATATGAGTTTAATGTTTTAAGTTATGGTCTGTGTAACTCTCCTTCTACCTTTCAAAGGTTAATGGATTTGATTTTGGCAGACCTCCAGTGGACTACATGTTTGGTATACCTGGATGACATAATAGTTTTTGGGAAAACTTTTCAGGAACATTTAGAGCGCCTGGGGCAAGTTTTTAAAAATTTGTATGAGGCCAATTTGAAAGTAAAACCCTCTAAATGTCATCTGTTTGCTAAACAAGTATCTTATTTAGGACATGTTATTTCGGCCGAGGGCGTTAAGGCCGACCCTTCTAAGGTTGAGGCGGTACGGGGATGGCCGGTCCCTAGGAACCAGACGGAGGTACGAAGTTTTCTGGGGCTGGCCTCCTACTACCGCCGCTTTATTAGGGGGTTTGCTGAGATTGCTCGGCCTTTGCACCAACTGACAGAAAAGGGCAGGAAGTTCCACTGGGGAGAGGATTGTCAAAGAGCCTTTTTAACCCTTAAGTCATGTTTGATATCAGCCCCAGTTTTAGCATACCCTGATCCCCTAAAACCATTTATTCTTGATACCGATGCTTCAGATGTTGGGATTGGTGCTGTATTATCCCAGGTGGAGGGAGGGATGGAGCGCGTGGTGGCGTATGCAAGCCGATCCTTAACAAAACAAGAACGAAAATATGCAACCACCAAAAAGGAATTGTTGAGTATGGTAACTTTTACAAAACATTTCAAAAATTATCTTTTGGGGGCGGAATTTGTATTACGTACAGATCATAGTTCCCTACGGTGGCTTCATAATTTCCAGGGAGTAGAAGGACAGCTGGCTCGTTGGTTAGAACAGCTATCAAGCTTTCAGTATAGGATTGTCCATAGGGCTGGTAAGCAACATGCTAATGCAGATGCTTTGTCAAGATTACCGGGCCTGAATGCAATTGCGAGTAAGGAACCCGAGCAAGTTGGGGGGGTGGCTAAAAAGGGAACGTGTCCAGTGAGAACAGTACAGGTTGTTGACTCGAGTGTGGAACCACCAGCTAGAGAAAAGCTGGAAGACGATTTGGTTAAGTTACAGAGGGAGGATAACGAATTAAGTCAGTTGATTCAGTTGTTAACCAAGTCACCAAAGGAGTGTGGAGAGATAAGGGACCACCCAGAGTTACGAAAATTTATGGCAGTTTGGGATCAGCTGCAGATACGGAATCAGTTATTGGTCCGGATACCTCCCTGTAAGTCTGATGCAGCTAATAAAATACAGGCTGTACTCCCAAGATGTTTGGTACCGAAAGTGTTAACGATGCTTCATAATGCGATTACTGGTGGCCACCTTGGAGTACAAAAATTGCAAGGTAAAGTTAAAGACCGTTTTTATTGGCCTGGGTGGTTCGCAGATGTGAGAAGGTGGTGTAGTGAATGTGTGGATTGTGCCTCACGGAAGCTTCCAGCCCGCAATCCTCAGGCTCCGCTTGTTCCCTCAGTTATGTCGCGCCCTTATGAGCGGGTTGCCCTGGATATTTTGGGTCCACTCCCTGAAACTGGCAATAAAAATTGTTTTATTTTGGTTGTTGGCGATTATTTTTCGAAGTGGACGGAAGCTTTTGCTTTGCCCAACCAGGAAGCACGGTCTGTTGCTAAAGTCTTGGTTGAAGAGTGGGTCTGCCGTTATGGGGTTCCCCGGAGCCTGCACTCGGATCAGGGTCGAAATTTTGAGTCCGGACTTTTTCAGGAATTGTGTCGGTTGTTGGATATTAACAAAACCCGCACCTCTCCTTACCATCCTCAGTCAGATGGGCTCATTGAGCGTTTTAATAGGACTTTGCTGTCTATGTTGTCTCTCTTTGTGGATAAGAACCAACAGAATTGGGATTCATTGTTGCCTTACGTAATGATGGCATATCGCAGTAGTGTACATGCAACTACTGGTTTTACTCCATACAAGGTGGTTTTTGGGGGGGAGATGGTATTACCAGTAGATGTGATGTTGAATGTAAATTTTGAGGAGACTTTTGAATCTCCAAATGAGTATGTGCAACGTATGGCTGAGACTTTGTCCACTGTGGTAGGAGCAGTACAACACCATCAGTCGCAAGCTTCTGTTCAGCAAAAAAAATATTTGGATTTTCGGGCCCGAGTCCAATATTATTCAGTGGGGGAGTTGGTGTGGGTCCGTAATAAAGCTAGAAAGAAAGGGGTTTGTGTTAAATTGCAGAGAAATTACAAGGGCCCCTTTAAAGTGGTTGAGCAAGTATCTGATGTATTGCAGTGTTTCCCATACGTTGATTTATTCGTGGCGCACCGCCACAGAATCAGCGCTGGCCGCCACAAATAGATTTTTCATGATCCCCATTTACATTTATATTTTACTGTTTAAAAACGTCTTAATTCATTGTTGCAAGCACCCAGCGCACCCTCCCTTTCTATGTTGCAATTGCATGCAGCGCGCAGCGCGCGCCCCCCTCTCTCTCTCTCTCTCTCTCTCTCTCTCTCTCTCTCTCTCTCTCTCATGAGCGTGAAAAGGTGGCGGTGTTTCAATGTCCGTTCCTCCGTATACTGTACTTTCTTTTTCGCGTAAACGTCAACAGTCACAGATTTTACTGACAGAGAAGACGGCGATGACTTGACGAAAGGTTAGCATTAGTGTTTCCCACACACACCACACCCGTTCTCTCCCTCTCTATAATGCGATATTCTATAACGTGTTTTGTAGTAACTTTGTGTAACAGTTACTGTGTATTCTCTCATATTTCCGAATTTGCACCCAATTGTCTGCGCTATACGCGACAATAAAACTCGCATTTAAATAAAAAGGGGCTCATAACAAGACATTGATGAGAAGAGCAATGTAAATGTATGGTGATTTATATACCAGCTGTAAACATACACGTACGTTTCGTAATTTTCTGTTATTTTGCGGGTTTCTTTCAAATATAAAAGCGCTTAAGCATTTACTTGTATTCTAGGCGAAAAAAACAAGTCAGTGGCAAGTCAGTTCCTGAATAACACGACACAAACTTTAAAAAGTCAAATTCCCTTCTCAGAGGCACAGAACTGTTCCTGAAACTGACGTTCTCCCCAAACTGAAATTAAACACAGTGTTTCGAGTTTTTCTCGTCTGTGTCATGTTGATATCAAGAAGCAACGTGCACATGACGACGAGAGAGGTGACCTGCTGCGCAATCGAGTTACCCCTCCCACTTCTGAATGTTTAACTGAGATTTCTAATCCCGTCCGAATTGACCATCAATATTACAGACGTCCTGTGGTAAAATTACATTACGCCATCTACAACCGTAAAACTAATCCCATCCGAATATGGCTATATAGTCTACTCATTTTATGTCTGACAACAGAACTGATAATATGTAAATAATAGCAATCAGTTGTGTTAAAATGCAATATAACGTGACAGATCAAAGAGTAGAAGTGAAACATATTTAAGGTGCCAACACTCGATCAAACCGGATCAAAAGCAAACACGTGATGACATCACATATATGCTAATTAGAGTGTGACGTCATCGCCGCCACAAGTCTCTCAAAATCCTGTGGGAAACACTGTATTGTATCAGCTGCAACCAGCAGAAGGTGGGGCTACCACAGTGGTGCATTATAATCGCCTAAAACCATATGTTTCTCGATTTGTTTCAGAGAGCCGGCGGGGAGATTCTGAGTCTGGACAATCACCATTACAACAACGGGCTGACCAGCCGATCCGCCAACAGTCGTCTTCCGTTGCAGTGGAGAGACAACACCATACAGAGGGACAGTCTGACCCCTTGAGAGAGGGGGATGGGCAACTTCCACATGGCCTAGCAGAGCCTTTAGAACGGCAGTCAGAGCCAGCTTTGGAGGATGACCTGGGGTTGACACCTGAATGTGTGGACAATAGCAGAGGTGCTGTGCAAAAGGCAATGGTCCCTTCTGCTGAGATAGTGCGACCAGCACGACAACGGAAGTTACCAGCTTGGACAAAGGATTATTACTTGGACTCGAGGGCGAGTCCTTCTGAATTAGAGGGGGAGTAGTGTAGAGTGTCGTCACTCTGCGTTCACATAATTATTCTGATTGCATACACCTGTGGGGGCAGCGGAAAGACAAAGGTTTTAAAAGGGGCAGAGAGCAGAGCGAGCGTGTCGAGGTGGTGATTTCTGTGTGGGGTACGTTTGCTGTCTCTCGGGGACAATAGGTCCTCCGGAGATGAAGATAGTTAGTTAGTTAGCTGAAAATATGAGAGAGTGGAGTCAGAGGGGGGAATGAATTATTAGTATCACCATTGCCTCGAAAGACTGCGGGCTGATATTGTGTGCGTTATCTTACGTAATCGCTCTGGAGTGTGGACTACTCGCCCGGTGACGGATGGCTGGACTTTTATGAATGAACTTTAGACGCCGCCTCTACCCACGCCTGCCTATACAAACTGCATCGGCTACTGCCCTTGTTCTTCACCCCTGATGGATGGGTCTTCTAGGTGACCAGAGGAGAGGGAAGTGATTTTAATTTATGTATTTATGTACTGATAAATTGTTAATTGTAGATCGGGCGGTTTGTATGGGAGAGGAGTTGGGGATATGGGACGCAGTTATACCCTTTCAGTGTGTTCACTGTGTGCGGTGTAGGTTGGCGTGCCCCTTTGAGTAAAACAAATGTGTGATGTGTTAACATTTAAAACTCACTGTGTGCAGATCAATTGATGTGTGGAATTGTTGGTAACCCTGCGTGCCTGGTGCCCTATTCCCGTACCTGTGCTATGCCCGTGTCTACATTTTAAAAATATACTGTGTGAAATAAAGATACTTTAAGACAATTGCTTGCTGCGTTTGATACTTCAAGAGGGTTTATTACAATACATTACAGTACAGTACTGCAGTTCATAATGCATTCTGGGTAAATTTGTTTGAGCGGGAAAATTTTACAGTATATTTTGGTCTTGATGTAACCTTGCTGTAGCCATTGCTGTAATGTGCCAGGTGTACTTGCAATAATCAGAGAAAGTGCGCCATAGTCAACTCACACAGAGGGAGGGAGAGCACAACTCCTGGCTGCAGCTGAAGGAGGACGATTGATTTCTGGCAGTTCGGTAAGTTTGAAATATTTCTGTGTCATGAAAACTTAATTTTTAGTTTAAGAATGTTGTCAATAGTTTGTCACAATATTGTTTTAAACGTGCAATGAGAGAAAAAAACGGTCGCCAACAAAGTTTCAATCTCCCTCAGAAAGTAAGCTAACGTTACACACAGATGTCTACCGCTGCTTTAACTCGCTTTACACCTTTTTTAATGAATATAGGGTTGTTTTAACTAAATTATGAGGGTTTTGGTGAGTTTATATTGTGATGAAAGTGTGGTGACAATGAAACTATTTTTAACGAAATGGACAAAGACAACCCGCCAGCGCGGTCTTGCGGTCCCAGCATAACGGTCGTTTATCTCGGCGTTTCATCCGTTCAGTTAGCGTCAGAGAAAAGTATTAAGTTCGACTGTTTGGTAAGGCTGTGGTTGTAAACAGACAGGACTTGACACGCCGTACACAGCATACCGAACTCCTCCACAGAAGTGAAAACAAGAAACCTCATATTTAACTGGATACATGCATCGAACTCATCGCAGCTTTAACTTCGACCAAATATCATTCAGACCTGGGCTCATCTTAATATCAGATGAACGAAAGGGATTGCCGCGCGTATTGTTGTTGTTATTATATTACGGTATATCCGCAAAAGCAGAGAATATCTTCTCTTAAGCGTTTTACACTCCCAGTAAGTTGTCCAATACATTTTTATGGCATATTGTTTCCACCACTTCAGATGCATTACATGCAGTATATATAAGTTTCCAAAACACATCAAATCAATGCACGAAAAGAGAATGGGCTCCGCATTTACGTACCTTTGTCTTCTCGTCTCTGTCATCTGATCCTTCATCTCTGGATGTAAAATAGTCCATTATAACATCGTGTAGGAAACTGGCATCACCAGGATTGCTCAGATTTAGGCGATCATGTTTATCTTTAAAGTGAGCAGCTAGCTACTAACTTGTTAAAAAACTTTGCGTGAAATAGCGCGTTACACCGCAGCCGGTCCGGGTAAAACATTAAAGGGATAGTCTTTTTACCTTGTCACTATAAATCGCTATTTTCTGCACTAAACGAGACATTTTCAGAGATTTTCTGTAGACAAGATGTTATAATTAAAAAAAGACTTATTTAGATATTTAGATATAATATATAATATAACAACTAATATATATATATATATATATATATATATATATATATATATATATATATATATATATATATATATATATATATATATATATATATTTGTTTTACAACTGACTAAACACTTACAGTAATGTTTTATTTGTTAGCATAGCATGATATTAGATTTAAACACTTAATACATTTTTAAATCAATCACTTTGTCTCTGCACAATGAACATTATCAAATATTATTAATGTTGTAAAATATATTGTTCATTGTTAGTTCATATTAGCTAAGGCATTACCAAATGTTAAGGAATAAACTCTTATAGTAAAGTGTTACTAAATTTTCTTTTACCATTTCCTTCACAATGTCTATTTATTTCTATGGCTAACAGATTTTGTAACATTTGTCTTTTTTACAGTCTTACCATTGCTTGTAAACTGGATTGGGTAAGATGGATCATCTTTAAAGGCACCAGGCAAGTACATGATGTACAGTTACAAGTCATGTATTTTTTCGCCTGCAATATTAAATGCTTTCACGTCACATGCAAAATTACACAGGAATGTGGCTGACTTTTTATTTGTAGTTTACATGAGTGTCATTGCACTTTTCAGGAGTTAAGGCAGATGTGGAGGCACAACGGGTGATACCAGACACACACCAAGCACATTATGTTCGGTAAGTTTGCACTTTACCACTACAGTTTCTTTAAATACCCATGTATACACTCATTCACTCATTCACACACAACACTGTAACACGACCATACACAACATGTACACAATTGTCTTAGTTTGCCATGTAGAAATATACAAACAGAAATATTCAGACTTTGGTTATAAGAAATTTAATTTAATAATTGTATTTATTTAGCAGAGGTGTCCCTGGACTTTATTGACAAAAGATTTTGTTTTCAGAATAAAAAGTTGTGTCCAAATCAGTAACAATTGTACTTTCTGTTCAGGACATTCAATCATGACAGGATCCAGGTGGATGCTGTCCATTGATGAAAGAGTTTGTTCAGCGGTAAGTGAATCTTCTGTATTTTAGTGAAATTAGGTGTGGAACAGTAGAATAAGAGCAAAAGGTTTCAGAATAGGAGTAAATTCAAGGCTGAGTTTAGTTTTTTAAGAATCTTTTTCTATCTTATATTTGTTGACTTAATGTTTATGATATTTCTAACAGGTTTCTGGATAGAATTAATTCCAAAGATGGGAAAAAGTGCACATCCAGACAAGGAGCAAGCAAAAAGACAAGGAACTTGGTGCAGAGAAAAGCTGTGGCCATTAACCCCCATGTGAACAGCTTCATGCAGTCCCTGATTGAGTTCGAATGGACGACTTCAAAGTAAAGGCCACTGTGGTCTGTCTGCCACAGTTTAATGCATTTATTTTTAGTGTTAAATGAAATTTAAGTAGAATATTTAAAACTATGGGCCAGTGTTCTTTTTACCACAGTGAAATGTTACCTTTTAGTCGATGATGGACTTTAAACTGAAAACTTCAAACTATGGACCAGTGTTCTATTTGCCAGAGTTAAATATGTTACAGCAGGGGTCTCCAAACTTGTTTATACTTGTTGATTTTATTTTATGTTACTTGATTATATGTTTATTATTGTTTATTACACGGCTCTCTGGAATGCTTGATTCTGATTGGTCAGTTGAGACATTTGCAGGTTCGTTCTTTTCAAATAATAACCGCTCCAAAATAATAACGCATAGCCGGACTACTTTCACGAGTAAAATCGCTCCGCGCCAATAAAGATCAATAAAGATTACTGTCTGTTTGGCACCATCTTGTGACAAACACTCGACAACCACGACAAGACACAAAGAGCTTACTGAGACTGAACTTGACAAAATAGAGCATGACAGCTACAAAGCCAACACACAAAAAAATACAGAATGGGCATTAAAACTTCTCAAAGACTGGCTAAAAGAGAAAAAATGGAGACAAGTATGAAGCAGAGGATCTTAATAAGGTATTACGATCATTTTATGCATCTGTGCAAAGTTTCGCGGAAGGATAAAAATGTTAATTTAAAACAAATATGCCAATAAAATGTTTCAAATTCATATTCATGTCCAGTTTTTTTTCTTATGTGGCAAGTAGCCGTGTAATAAGCGGGATAATGTAGAGGCAGCCGGTAGTTATTGGGAAATAAGCCCCTTCAGTGTGATACAAGACCCTCCGCTACGCGTCGGGTCCTGATCACACTGTCGGGGCTTATTTCCCAATAACTACCGGCTGCCTCTACATTATCCCTTACTTAAAATCTTGTTTTAAATATGTTTGTTTCAATTAAATGTTTTTTTAAATAAAATTTTGATACATACATTGCTTGGATTGCCTTTTAATTCATTATGTTTTAATTTAGCATTTTTACCATATTAATAACTATAGATTTAAACCTAAATCTCTAGCTATTTTATATAATATTATTGTATTAACTGCAATAAGTAATAAATAGTATTTATGGGTCAATATAGACATTACAGTAAATTACTGTAAAAATAGACTACTGTAATAAAATATTGTAAAATTACAGTACAGTACTGCTTTGTAAGTATACAGTACTAGTTTGTGTACTGTAAAATGGTATTACAGTACAGTACTGTAAAACCAAAATACAGTAACTTACTGGCAACCGTGCTGCCAGTACCGTACTGTAAAAATACAGGGAAATCGTTAACAGTGTAGGGGCCAATAAACATTTAATAAAATCTAAAATCTCTTCCTTATTTTCCACAGATTTGTTTAAAGGTACAACCAGCAGGACAGCACTGAGACCTTCTGTACACATAGAGAGAAGTTCTTTCTTTTCATTTTCCAACTTCTCCTCAGAGAGATTTGGATCCATTAGATCAGGTGTATCAATCACTTGTACCCGCCTTTCACCAATCTGCATTGTTTCCTCACAAATATTTTCTTCATGCTTTTTTTATATATTTCGCTACTTTAAACTGTTTTTGTCCCAATACAGTGTTTCCTGATGAGCTTTTTCCAGAACCTCGTCTGCCCATTAGAAGAATCCGCATGTCAGGAGCATCCAGACTACAGCTGCTAGTTGGGATTTCTACAGCAAAAGTGTCAGAAAATATAGCAAAATACAGGCATGAAAAGCGAAATCAAGTGGTCATAATTATATTATATAATAGGCTGAGAAATGTTCCGTGGGTATACATTAATTTCTTATAACCGCACACCTAACTTGTCAAATGTCTTAAAAATAGGCACCAGAGCAATGTCTGTGGTAACCGTGGTATAAGAGAAATAATTGACTCCGGTCCTTTGAATTATTTGAAAATAATACACACCTGCGGTGTAACAGCACTCCGCTTCGCGCTGTGCCGCATCTCACCTTGGGTGTGCATTATTTTCTTATAATTCAATGGCCCGTCGTATATATATATATATATATATATATATATATATATATATATATATATATATATAAAACTAAAGATGAGAAAAACATTTTTAGGTGTAACTAATTGTTAACAATATATCCAACCTTTCACTTTTTACAATTAAATAATATTTCATTTTTTTGTCATAAAGACAACATACAGATTTTAAACATGAGGTTAAATAAATAAAATTGTGTTTGGGTGAATCTGTCATGCATGAGATTTGTAGTTGCGCTATAGTTTAATGATTAATCTGCACTTACCTGCCCTTATATTATATTTCATTTAAAAATGATGTCTTTGAATGGGTCAAATTATGTTTTATTTGTAAAATAAATATGTGGTGTCCCCAAAGTGCATATGTAAAATTTTAGCTCAAAATACTCAGAAAATTTAGTATAACATGTTAAAATTGCCACTTTGTAGATGTGAGCAAAAAAGGGACCAATTTTGGGTGTGTCCCTATGCAAATGAGCTGATGAAATGCAGACACAGACTGCCATGTAGTGGTTTGTTGAAATTGAAACTAAGTTGTGCTGTCAATTATTATTTTCTTGCTCTTAAATGGCAGTGCTGTTGTTCGAGAGTGCAGATAAGGGGCGGTATTATTGTAATATGACTTGCTACCTACTTTAAAAAACAGGCGAAATCTGAATAAGCTAATTTATCGCATATTTTCAGAGAATGGTTAAGTTACTGAGTTGATCTTTTTCACATTTTCAAGGTTGGTTGAAGCACTGGGGACCATTTATAGCACTTTAACATGGAAAAAAGTCTTTAGACGGTTTTGTCACTAAACATAAAATTGTCAATTAGTACTTTTAATTAAAAGATCATAACACTAAAACACTGCTTCTCAAAAGATGGTGCCAGGGGGTCCCAGTTTTGTGACGTTTTATAAAATATATTTATTTATCATAAATTCTGTCCCATACAGCAAAAAAATATATAAATATATATGAACCTCAAGTGTTCACAAATATATTTAAATACATTTCAAAATATACAAAAGATGGACATATATATTCACTTCCCATTGGAAGAAAAACTTTTTTGTTTATGTTACAAACCTATAAAAGGTTTAAATATTTTTTTTTTTTAACATAAAACATACTTAGTAGTTAAGTAATCCCTCCAATAGTTGTATTATAGTAAAAGTGTAGTAACCATAATTTAACCAACTAGTTAGGCTAAGCTTACTGTAGCACTGATAAATTTAACTTACCTGAGGGTTCCTCCATTTCGATTGTACTGTATGTGACAATGCGGCAATGGAAACGTAATGTTTCTCACAAAACAGTGCACGAATTTCAAAACATCACATAATTAAATGTTCTGAGATTTGCTTTCACTTCTAATGTGAAGAAAGCTACCAATTATTTGCCTATAGGAAAACAACCTTGGTCCAGTATTTGACTAGCGCCACCCATACAGGAAATAATCTGAGTTGCTAGTGATTTTGCAAATGTTTCTGGAAGGGGTTGATCCCAACCATATTGAAGTTGTGCAAGGCCTGTCAGTAAAGACAAGCCATTTTCAACTGCACTGAGTAAGCTGGACCATATTGTTGTTTTTACTTTTTGTTTTATTTTATGTGAATGATAAAGCTAAATTGGAATTTGCTACAATTTTGCCAGGTTAATTTCTTATATCTGCAATGACAAAATGTGAGCTGAAGGGGGCAGTAAATGCATTTGTATACTTAATACACACAACAAAGAAAAAAATCCTCATTGGTCTGTAGAGATCTTAGTTTATCCCTGCAGCATCACTATGGCGATGCTTTGATTTAATTTAAGAAAAACTGGAAGTGGGTTTTTTAAGGACACAGAGATGAAGCACGTCAGGCAGTGGAGGACATTCTGTCACAGTATGTTACCCATGGGGCCAGGGGCGTCATGCACCAATTTTTTTTAAGGGGGCACAGTGTCAACAGCTCACAGAAATTTGTGCATACACAGACATCAAACGAAATATTATAGAGCTTTCAGTCTTTTCCATGGCACTTACATTTCTAACAATCTGAAAACCCCTGCTTTCATGCAAAAACCTCCAAAATAAAAGTGATGACTAACTTTCATATCAAATACTATTCAATCGGAATAATGACACATTTGCATCATATTCACATCTGAAACGGCATGTTTTATTTAAGTCTTAATGGCTTGTTTAATTGTGTCATTAATGCATTTTGCACAACAACTACATTATCATATAAAATTAATGTAATTTTAAATCCATAAAGTATATAAACAACGAAAATGACATAAGCTATAGCCACGTGATTGATTTTAATGTTCAATAATGATTTTAAAAATATGTTTAGATAAAAATATTAGAGGAACGGATTTTTGCATTAAATTTTACCTCATGTGAGCATGTGAGATTCCGCGCCCGCGTGAACTTTGGCGTTGTGCCAAGAAGATGAATCTCTGCTAATATAACGTTGAGACGGTCACATTTAAAACCATACATTTTCTACACAGAGAAGGTTAACTGCACATTACCGTACTGGGGTTTGGAAATGTTGTGAGCGTTTCTAACACGTTTTAATTCCTCAGATAGCCAAATGCAGCAGCAAGCCAGCAACAGCAGAGAGCTCGTGAGCGCGCCCAGACACTGATGACGTCTGCGACTGCGCTCTGACTGCAGCGCCAGCTGCCGCCAGAATAAAAGTAATGTAACATGATCAAAACACGATCAAAACGGCGAAAATCTCCGAAAAGTGACAAGGATACAGCACAGAATGTATAATATTGTGCATATTAACAGATTAAAAGTCAAATAACAGATTAATGGACGCTTATTTGATTTTCAGGTTGGATGCAAAATCCATTGGCTCAAAAAAACCAAGGGGGCAGGTGCCCCTCAGTTTGAATGGGCATGACGCCTCTGCATGGGGCCACTGATCTAATTCTAGCCTCATTGTGATTCTCTGTTAAGTCTGGATGTAACAGCAGGAGGACTGTTACACAGAGCTGTATTATATCCACATTTACATCAGCACTACATTAGTCTCAGTAATCAATAGTAATCAGAATATAGAGGGAGACAGCAGTAGTGTTTGGATGTCCTGTGCATCATATGTGCACCATGTTACATATCCACTAAGGAAACAGTTAGGGTCACTTCTTGCTCTTATTCATATTTCTATATTTTTGAATAATAGTAATCTCATTAATAACAACTGTAGATATGGGAATAATTATAATGTTGTGACTAAAACATTAAAAATGACTATGTTATAGTTAAGCATCAGTGTAGTCACCCTTTGCTTTATCAAGCAGCTTCTTGAGGTCTCACCCTAAAAAGTAAAACAAATAACAGTAGTAGAGGTGTTCCTATCTATTCTGAGCTCTTATTGGCTGTATTTTCTTCAGTAGGTGAAAAGTACCCAGATGAAGTGTGCATTCAATTGACACTTTGCTATACCATGAGGCAATGGGCTGAGCTGATGCAACACAACTGATGCTGGTACGCACATGACAATTTGGCAAATGTCCAGATTTTATTTATACACACATTCATACTATGTTTGTTTTGTTAATGCCTTTCAGCATCTGTGGCTATATTCTGTTTAATCCATACACAAATTAATTTATTGAACATATGACCTCAGGGGTCATACAAAGGTATAGCCAGTGTGGTCAATATTTAAATATAATGGGCATTTATGCTGCATCTTTGTTATAGTGTAAAGTGAAACTAATGTGAAATGTAAGTGGAAATATTTTTTTTAAGGGTTACCAATCAAAGTATTATTTTAAGTTGATCCAACTTTTCACAGTGTAGTGAACACACAAGCACGCACACACACACACACACACACACACACACACACACACACACACACACACACACACACACACACACACACACACACACACACACACACACACACACACACACACACACACACACACACACACACACACACACACACACACACACACACACACACAACTGCCAGCTATCACTCTTGGGAATCACTAGGCTATGACTGCCACGATCAGATGAAAGACATAGTTCAAAAAAGTTTTAAGTGAAAAATATTGTGGTCATAAAATACTGAAACCATGAACAAAATAATATTGTTGGCCCTGATAGGTACGTGACAATCTTGGCTGTCGTGGCTGTCAATTTGGTTCCTCTCTATGAAACTTCAGATTACCTCAAGCGACGTGTGGAGTAAAACATTCTTGAAATTGTAACTTACATTTAGTTGAATTGCTAAACTACAAGTGAACGAAATTTCAATACATTTGAACGACGCGCAACGGTTGTTTTTTCAGACTCAAATAAATGCAGACGGGTGCAAAGGAGAGAGATCACAGCAATTCATCAGCCTGTCTTTTGAGCAAGCGAAGTTACTGGCTCAGTCTATTAAACAGATTTATTGGTGAGTGTTGTTCCCTGTATTTCCAGATAGCACGCTTCTCTATATAACACTGTTAGAAAGGTACCTTACAGAGGAGAGTCCTGGCATGAAAACGTCATACTCGGATTGATCCCAATGACCCTATTTGAGGAGGAGGAGGTGGATGTGAATGGCCAGTGACCTTGAGTCCAGCATCTTCCTGTCTTTCTATCAAAGTCCTCTGTTGTGACCTTCAGGTAATAAGAGGACAAGACATCTGTGATGTTCAGCATGAATATTTGTAATCCTGTCTGTGAAAACCCAGCTAAAGTCAGATTCTGATTGCTACATAAAATTATTAAGAACATTCTGTGAAAATATAACCTTGATATCTTTGAAATAAAACTTTGATGGTTCTAATCACATCATTAGATTCTGAGACTTTAGTCTGGATTTCACAGACAGGCTCAGATTTTGTAGCAGTATTATATATAGTGTCCAGTCAGCCAATCATTACAAATTGCATCATCCAGTGGTTTTTCAATCCTAAAAATAAAATAAATTAAGTAAAAAATTAATTTATTATGTGAGAAAAATACAGTTTAGCAGTCACATGAAACTGAGTCCTGCAATTGACCAATCAGATTCTGAGCTGAGAGAAAAAAGAGTGAATGTGTTTAAGGGTAACTTGACTATAAAGACTTTATATTCGCCTTCTACTAAAATCCATTGATTGAACAAATTATTTTCATTACTTAAAAAAATTTAATTCTCAGTGGCGGCTGGTGCTGAATTGTTTGGGGGGGGACAAAGTATACGTTTAACATTCAGAAAACTGAACATATTTTTTTCCAGACGTTGTACGCAAATCAGCCTGAGGGTGGCGCTGTGAGGTTGACTGACAGGCTCTTAAATTGTATGTACATCATAATGTAGTCATTTGTATTTGAATATTAATTTAAAATATTACGAAAATTGAAGAGAGTTAAATTCTCAGAAAAATTAACCGACAGTGCATGGGGAACTGGTATATTTAACAAAAACACAATATTATTAATATAAAAATAATTATATATATCTTTAATTGTTTGTTCTTTATTTACCATTGTTTTGATTATCAAATGAGTATTTTGTATAATCCCATTCAAGTTATTACTATAATGCATGGTTTGTGCTTTTATATTATAACTTCTTCTGAGATTTGTTAAATACAGGGATCTTGTAGTTGCTGATACTGAAATGCTATAAATTACCATGTTTTTTTATTATAGTAAAAGTGTAGTAACATGCTTTTAGGTAGATTACCATTTATCACAGTTTTACAACAAATACCTGGTTTAAACTATGGTTTCTGTAGCAAAATAGGTTTAAGGATTTAATTGTAGTAAAATTGTCATAGTTAAATATTTAGTAATGGTCAGGTTGAACTGGACACAGCTTTTAGCTTCAGTTTTTCTGCCAAATTTATCTTCTTAAACGGACATTAAAGGAAATTGCCTGGAATATAGTGGGTGAATAAGTGAAGACTGTGACCGCCATTGGCCCTTCCCCAAAATGGCGCACTTAATGTGGACTTTTGGTCACGTTGCCTTAAATTGCGCGTGCTTGCTTAGTCTACAAGTCCGTAGGGTGTCCCATCCATCATTTTTACGCTTTGAAGTGTGCTCATCACCGCCCCCTTTGAACCCTTGATTGGATCTTCGACCTCTGCACTACAGCAGGCTTCACGCACTTTACCAACCCAGAAGTCCTTGCGAAAGAGCAATTAGATGACGGAAGGGAGGAGTTCACACTGATGGGGAACTTATCTTCCTATTTCCAGCTTCTGTCCCAAAATATGACTCTGGTGCATCCTCGTGGACTCTAAGGTCCCTAAAGGGTCCCTAAGGTCTGCACTACATGATGTCATCAAAATGTGAAATCCACATGAAATCCACATGTCCGGAGTTTGCCATTTGGGACAGGGCCATTATAACAGTGAAAATTGCGCCCCTATCTTTCAGTCCTAAATTTAGCAGTTTGGGGCAAAAGAAGAGTTGCCCACCTTGGATCAGATTTGAGGTAGCTGATTGGCTAAATTTTAAGTCATATCACAATATGTGTTTATTTCCTGAATTAGCAATTGGCTAAACACAAAGACCCTCCTCCTGTGGGCAATTTCTTGATTGCCCCACAGCTGAACTTAAAGGTGACATAGAATGGTTGAACAGGGTATTTATCCTTGTTCTGTGATGTGACATGTAGACAAAAATGTTTTTGTTTGGGTCTGTAATGCCTTAGAAGCTTCCTAAAAACCTCTCTCAGATAGCTCTATTAGGGTGGGGATTTTAAACAAGTGGTTTTGCACCTATTTGGCTCCCCTACTGGCTTAACTTGCAATCTCATTACTGATTGGCTGACTTTGCTGCCACTCAAAAAATGTAGCCAATTATTTTAAAGTGGAGGGGCAGTGAGATGCCTGTGATGTCATAAGCATCAGTTTTTCAGATTGGGCCGTTTTCTGGCTGACATTTCTAAAAGAGGAATTTCTATGAGACTGAGATGTTTAGCATGTCTAGCACTTTTTGTATGTTTGTGAATGCGTGTAGACTACCATTATTCAACAAAGACAAGGTAAAAATGCTTTTTCATTCTCTGTCCCCTTTAAGATGAGCAGACAGGCAGGGGGACATACGTGCAAAGCGTATATTTTACACAAATGATTTTCTATGATGTCACACCATATTAATATCAATTAGAGTAATAAAGATTTTTGAATAACGAAATTTAGCCAACATCATTTATGTTACTTTCTGGTTCATATTGAAAGGGTTAAAGAAAAGACATTGATGTTCTTGTGTTTTACTGTAATGTCAAAACCACATACCGCCACCTACTGTCTGTGTGCATTTATAACTCTCATCTTCTGTTTCATATCATTTTACCATCGACTGATTGAAGTTATCATGCTTACCTCACTGTAGCGTTAATAAAATGGGTTTTGATGCAACCTTTTGACGTCATGTATTGTGATATAAAGATCTTATCAAAGTTTATTAAAACTTTGTCATTTGTACTGCTTTACATTTTACATTCATAACCGATTGTTAATCTATTAGATGTGAGTCAGGGGACTCTTTAAAACAAAGTATGTTATTTGTGTCTCTGTAAGGACGTGAATGTGAAGTGTTGGCGTGTGAGGAGAAAGACAAGGAACATGGTGACTCAACCACAGTCAGAAATCTGATTACAGGACACATCTATTGAGTCTCCTGGCCAGGGGCCTGTCAGCCTCCCCACATTCTCTATTCAACTCCAGAGCTACTGATTCAGATTTCATCTAGATAACCCTCCATTCCAACCCCCCTTTAATTCAAGTCATCGTCAGCAGCTGCTAGAAACATTTATTTTTTTACATTGAAACAGAGGCAAGAGTAATGGTGTTTGTGTGTATTGGCTTTTGCACTTTTAATTTTATAAGTGACGTTTGTCTGCAGAGGGGTTGGGAAAGTTATTTCATGGACACCGGTGGTCATTATGTTATTATGTGATTTCTGACAGTGACTTCCCGGCATAATTTCCTGCTCTTACACGATTGCCATGACAACCACGTCACCATTGACAACAGACATTTAAGAAGATGAAGCACAACTATAAACAGCTCGACCCAAACAGCCTCATAAATATGAATAAAGTGGAACTAGTATGAATATTACATTACATTACTTACTTATAACATGAAAGGCAATTACACTGTAAAAAAATTCCGTAGAAATTGCAGCTGGGTTGCCGGTAATTTACCGTGGATTTAAATTTATATTTTTTTACTGGCAACATTTCGTTCAAAGTTAAATAAACATTAAACATTTACAAGTCTTGGTCTTTACAGAGTAAAACTAACAAAACAGCATCAAGCAAAACATTCTGGGAAACAAAATCTGAAGCAAAAAACAGAAAAAGGTTGATGATGATTTCTGGTTCCCAGAATGCTTTGCATGAGGCTGTTATTGTATAGTTTTATTCTGTAAAGATAAAGACTTGTTAATATTTAAAATGTATTTAACTTTGAACAAACTCTTGCCAGTAAATAACATAAATGTAAATTTACGGTAAATTACCGGCAACCCAGCTGCAATAACATTGTAATTTCTACGGATTTTTTTACAGTGTAGGTGCCCATTATTAACTTAAAAAATTCAAAACCACCCCTGAGGTATTTCATTAAAGCATATAGAGTTAAATTGTTTTTAAATGGAAACGAAACAATTGGTTTTTACTAGGATCTATTATACCGGCGTAATTATTTCTCACGCTTTAATCGAATCATTTAATCTAACATGAATGCTCATGATGGAATTCTGTGTCAAGCAAACAGTAATTGACGGCATTTGTGTTGATATGCAGAGACTGCAATTGGTCAACCGATGCGTACGTCAGATTTAATTGCGTTTGTTATTTATTTGATTTGTAGGTGACTGTGACAAATGTATTTGATTTGTGAGAATTCCAGTTGTTTGTACTTTACGAGACCGTTTTATTTAATTCCACCCACACCCGATGTAATCATGTTACCTGAATGAAACCTACCAATGACTAACTTCCGGCAAACGGACCTCAATCGCGACCTGTTTGTTTTTTTTTTTTTTTTTGAGAAAATTGACATAAGGGTTTGTTCCTGCTTATTTATCTGTAAGTATAAAAAGGGTTCACCCAGAGATGGCCAGTCATTCAAGCATGAAAAGTGCTGAGGGAAATCAATTAAGCTGGCCTGCAGGGGCCAAAATATTCAAGGTCCCTGTGCTTTCCTGAGCTCGAGAAAGTGACGCACTGTTCCACAAGCACCAGCTCCATTGTGACTGTTACTAAGAAACCATCAGGATACTTTATTTCATAAGGTGTTTTAAACACACGCTGTCTTCCATTCATTTATAATAGATTTCTCTAGAAATATTTATGTTGAAATTTATCACACAAGAAATCTGAATACACTTAATATTTTTATACCTATATGGGTCAAAAAGGAATGAACCTTACCCGTTGGGTTGTAATTTTTAATCCAAAATACTGGGTTGTTTTAAGCCATTTTTGGGTAATAATTTTCGGAGTTAATTTAACTCAACTGCTAAGTTTGTCCACTTTTTGAGCCACTTCTCGGTTGAAAATAACCCAGATTTTTTAGAGTGTAATTTATCAGTACTATTTTGTTAGGGGACGTGTACACCAAAGCGTTAATGGCGTTTCCAATGAAAAACAATGCACTTTTCAAAAATGGCAGCAGCTGCGCCACTCAGCGATGAGCACCCAGAATTGAAAAATGTTAAACTTTGGGTGAAACGCTCAGCTTGTTAATGTTACTTTTTACGCAGCTTTCCAATCACAGTGGAGGAGGGGCGGGACAAGTATTACGACAACCAACTGGCGCATCGACTGGTAAACAAAGCAGAAGTATGATAGCAACAAAACGCCCACAGTCGCGTCCACTTGCCGTTTTCAGACGTGGTTTAACCATAGACTGTAAAAAAAGATGGATGACGTGACGTCGCCTCCCTCCATTGTAATGAATTGAAGTAAAAAATGTCCGACCATGGTCGCCGCCATGTTACGTAAAAATGTCCGTTTGGAGCCAAGTAGGGCTGTGTCAATTAATCGTGCAAATGCGCGTTTTCTCAATGAATGAATTTGATTAAAATACGGTGAAATGCCGCCACATCCAAAAGCCAGAGGGCGCTCTCGTGTAGAACGCCATTTGTGCCACAGAAGAAGTATCATTACAAACACTATTCCAGGAAATGTCTACGGGAATATTTATATCGCTGTTCTTCAGATTGTTTCAGGTATTTTTATGATAATAAAGAATATTTGAATGATTGTGTTTGACGAGTGTTGCTTTTTTAAATTCACATTATAAACACTCAAACTCATAGTGATTTTAGATTGATAAGGATTTCCTACGGATCACAGAGCCGTAGTACACGCACAAGCTGTGCATGAAACACAGAATCGGAGCCTTGCGATCCAGAATCGATATCAGGCAGGTGTTTTTAATGGGGAACACAATGTATCGTCATAGCCCTAGAGCCAAGGCATGCGGAGAAGGAATCGTCCGTGGAGCCAGAGGCAGAGCCGCGATATCAAAGTTCCGCCCAAACACTCGCGCGCCCAATTCAACCATGCCAATCATAACAACATGCCTCGTTTCTATAGCATCAAATAGCTAAAATAAAACTTTCCACAAAAATGAACAATTGAACATACAGTATATCAGCGTGTTATCAACTACCTGAAAAGGACCAAAACCATCTTTCAGAAACTTTTATTAGAAGTGTGGGGTTTATGACTTGTACTGCAGCCAGCCACCAGGTGGCGATCAAAGAGCCAGCGGCTTCACTTTTCAAGACTTATGAGGCACACCCGGGTTAAACACTTTGGTGTACACGCCCCCTTACTGTGTTAGGTTGCAGCTTCATTTTTTATGTAAAATTAAGCCAATTTTGAAGAAAAGCCAGGTGAAGACCCCTGAAGTTGCTGTAGTGCCGTAATGAACTCTCTCTGTGTTCCTTTAGTCTTTTTTATTTTGAAGTCTTGTGTATGTTCCTCAAGAGAGTGAGAGCCCTGGTGGAGCATAAGTTGTCGCATTTCTGGTGACCAGAATGCTGCTGGATCCATTTTAAGGTCTGTCGTTTTATAAAAAAAAAACATTGCAGACAATGACAAGACTTCAAAGTAAAAGACATGACTAGGGAAACCATTACAAAAATTAACCATGGTTTTACTACAGTTAAAACCAAAAAGACATGGTTACTGTAGTAAAACCATGGTTACCACAAAATAACCATGGTTTTGACACTATGGTTATTGTAGAAAAACCATGGTTTTGCTGATAGTAATCAATACACCAAAAAAACATGGTTACTACAATTTTACCCAAAAAAAAAAACAGGGTTAATTTTCGAAAGGGAACACAGAGAGAGTTTATTACAAGTGCTGATATGGAGCACACTGCTTGCACCCATGTTTACTGGTTTGAATCTCAGGGAACATACAATTGCTTTTAAAAATGACACGTCTAAACCCAGCTAAAGTATGTTGAAAGTAATGTAAATGACCATTGGTCTAACATCTGCCAGAAAGTCTTGTTCAGAACATGGTTTGTTGTCATGTTAAATTAAACCCATGACTTTGCTCTGCTAACCTTACTGAAAGCCTAGCTTTGTAGGTGTTAACCCATAGATATATACGCTAGATGTCGCCTTGGGGTTCTAAGCATCCGTCAAAACCGCCGCCAAAACCCAAGAACCAATTAACATTGGCCAAATTTGACCGGTGGGTTTCCAGGGTTAAGATGGTGAGTCACCCAGCCTGACAAACTAAGACCTGCTGCAATGTGGCCAAAAATCTCTCTAAAACTAGCCTACTACACAAGTCTGACAAGGTAAAACCAGGCTTGGAGACCAGCTAAAACCAGGCTTTTCAGTAGGATTAACACCAACTGAGCTACAAGAACAAAAACATTAACACAGAATGAGACATTAGCAGAGATGGAAATAAATACTGGTATTAAATTTGTCTTTTCTTCTTTTTCCTTTATTCCTTTACACCATTCCAGCATCTATGGCTCTGTTCATGGCGAAAACCAGTTAACCATACATAAGTTTTATTCATACACAGGTTGGTGGAGGGACAATTTGGCATCTCCAATTTGCCTAACTTGCATATTTTTGGCTTGTGGAAGAAAACCAGAGTACCCGGAGTAAACCATAGGCAGGGCTCAAACCAGGGACCTTCTTGCTGTGAGGCAACAGTGCTACCCACTGAGACACCGTGCCACCCCACTTTGTCTTTTTAGTTGGGAAAACAGCATCAGTGTTTTCAGTGAGTTGTTAGTATTTTTCTCATGTACTGGAAAAGTCATCACAAGCTGGAGGCACATTGACCTTTTTAGTCGAGGACTTATCGAGAAGTAAGGAAGAACAGTACAAGCCTGCTGAGACAAAGTGCAGACAATTAATCCAAGATATTAAAAGCCCTGAAAGCCAAGTCACCAGCAGAGTCACTTGATCTACAAATATCATGAAACAGTGACGTGTGTGCCAACGATAATGTGATTGGTTTGTTGATGTTTTTTAAAATCCCATACGGTAAAAAGAAAGGATGAGGTTGTGTACAGCACGGTTCCCAAATAGTCACAAATATGTCTTTCTCAGTCTCTCTCCACCTGTTTATCTGCGTGTGTCTGTGTTTGTGTTCCCAACAGAAATGTAGAGAGCAGATATGGAGTGGTACCAACCAATCACAAGGCTCCATGGAGTGCCGCATGCCTCGACGGAGAACATGCAGTCACATGACTCATTTGAACCAGACGACAAACACAGAAAGGAGAGACGGGCACTTTGAGAGCGAGACAGGTATGGAAACAGATAGATAGAGGTTATCTGGATGGAAAGATGAAGACGGCAATAGGAAAACAACAGTAAGCATAACAAGAGAGAGTCACAGCGATGACACAGGGTGCAAGGGTGGTGTCTACAGCTGAGGTCATACCCAGTACAAAATGTACAAAAAGCAGGAGGACTATGAGAATATAAACAAAAAAGATGCAGGAAGACAGTAAGGCGAATATAAAGAAGAAACTGTCACATGTGATGGTTGTCGTGGCAATATCTCCTGTCTGCAAACCTTTTCCGAACGAACACCCACACGGATTTTACACTATTTAGGCTTTATTCACCTTGCTAATAGTCAGAGATGAATGGAGGCGGAGATTTTGATTGGAGAAAGAATGGACTTCCTGTTCTTAGACCGCACCAAGAAATATTTACAATGGATAACCACTCGTCACAGAAATGATGTGTGTTTAAGTACACACTCCATCAAATCCATGTACACCCGACAGTACACTTACTTAGATGAAGGGTTTACTTTTGTTACGTCCCTGTCTGAATATGAATTCAACACATTAGTTTGTTTTCTCAGGGAACATTAGGCTGAGGTTCACCGTGATCGTGACAGGCCGTGTAATTGAATGCAAACAAATAAGATATAGGATTTTTACTTTACAATCGCTTTAGTAAACAAAAAATGAAATGGGATTTGCAGAGGATTTGGTAGGCGTTCATGACAAGCCATTATAAAGCACTGCAAAGTCTTGCAGAAGCTATTTTGGGGGCAACAGAGCAGGCTACGTGGCACAGAGACAGAACAGTAATATGCATTTCAGATTGTGACATGAGGGCTTCACAAACACACACATATTGATATACTGATATGTCTGATTTATTATCAATATGGGGACTTTCCATAGACGTAGTGACTTTTATACAAACCTCTCAATGATAATGATGGGTAAAAAAAAATATGCATATTTTTCTAAGTTTATGAATCTGTTAAAAATGTAAAGTACTTTAAAGGTGCCAAAGAATGCATTGTAATAATCTGTTAAATTGTTCTCTGATATCTACATAGAAGGTGTGTGGCTTTATTAAGTACAAACATTATCCAGAGATGGTTTTAAGTATCCATTTTTACATCCCTAAATGATTTGCCCTTTAAATGAAATGATCTATTATTAACTTATTTGAAAGGTTCATTAATAATAATGTTAAGCTCTGCTCTGATTGGTTGTTTCACAGAGCAGCTCATTCAGTAGCTGTGTGTGTGTGTGTGTAAACAGACCTTATGTCTGTATCAAAATTTGAGGAATAATCAATTGTTTGGAGATTGTTAATGGACGTTTCTGAGTGGTAAGTTTGTGGGTTTTTTTCAGGATGGACCACAGACTGTAAAAAAGATGGACGAGATTGGTGAAAAGTGAAGCCGCCAGTGTCCCGATATGGCGCTGACATCTTGGGTCTTGAGTCTGTACAGTAGCGATTTCGGGACCAGTCCTGCACAGTAGAGAGCAGGAAGTAAAGCCGCAAAATCAAGGTTCCGCCCTGGCAGAATGCGCATATCACAGCTGTCAATCATGATGTGACACCACCGTTTTTATAGCATTAAATAACTAACTTAAAACAAACGTATTTTTAAAACAAACACTTTACATCAGTGTGATAAAAACTTCAGTTAATTACAGAAACCAGCTTCGGAAAAAAGATCATTGAAGTGTTATTACATGGTTTCGTTGGTCTCAAGTCCCATTGAATAACATGGGGGAGGCGGGGTTTATGACCTACACTGGGACCAGTCACTGGGGGGCGATTTGAGATGTTTTGGCTTCACTTTTCAGGGCTTGTGCGGCACACTTGGTATTGATCTGCAAAACGTAACTGTAACGTCAATAGCCTAAACGCTAACATATAGCATTAACTAGCACGTAGCACTAACTCAACAGGCACAACTTTGTTTTTAGCATTGTAACAACATTGTACTTCATTTAATGAGCCATTTAGTCATTACCTACTTGAGTCATTTAGTCATTACCCATGTAAATACAGTTTTACATTCTATGGCACCTTTAAGCTGAAAATTTGTCATAAACCCTGAGGCATTTCAGAAGTATAGACAAAGATAGATATTTTAAATAAATGTATAAATCAATGTTTAATATTTTATTTCTTCTTTTTAACATAACATAATTTTTAAGAGACTTTACTATAAGTTTTGCACAACTTTTGCATTGAATGTAGACAATGTGGCGAACGGTGGCCTTTAGAACAAAATCAACTGTTGTCTATCAACTATAACAAGGACCAGCGTGTCTGTTCCTGCACTGTAAAAAATGCGTTTCATGTGGAAACATAAATCTGGATCCTTAATCACATTTTTGTGCCCCGTTTTAATTTGTGTTGAGTCATCATGATGTACATCATGTACAATGTAACCAAAGTGCATCCAGGGGTACTTACTAACTGCAGATGGGCACCCAGCAGTACTGTACAGGCAGGGCAGGGAACAGAGAGAGATGTGGAGAGAGCAATGTGCCGGGTAAATATTGCTCATATTAAATTAGCCTGTACTGCAGAGGAGCCCAACTGATGTGATCAAGTTTGACTTGTATAGGGAGAGATCATATTTTTCACCTATGCAAACATCCTGCTTGTTCTCTCTCTCTCTCTCTCTCTCTCTCTCTCTCTCTCTCAATGCACTGTTTATTTAATAATATAACTGTAGAAATTGTATGTTTTATTGGTGTCCATGGAGAAATGGGACAATGGAGATTTGTTGGCGAACAGTCAGAAAGAGCAGCTGGTTTGCTGGCCCTCATGGCTCTCTGTGGCCCCGGGCCAGAACTTTTCATTCTACAGACATCTCTGTCACTGACAGATCAATAAGAAAAAATAAAACAAAGACATACAGGTTAGGTGACTTGTGAAGATCAACTTGTGTATATATTACCTGGTTCTCGCCATGAATATAGCCATATGCTGGAATGGCATTAATAAGAAAAGAAAAAATAAAACAGAAATGTGCATCCTGCATTTTAATCGTTTATTACCCTACTTTTTTTTTTTTTACAGTAAATAGTGAGTTATTGAATACAACACATCGCATAGCACTCATTTTGTAGTATAGACTCTGCACACAAGAATCTCTTGAGATCAGCCTTCAGTAAACATCTTATTTAATGCACTCTTGGTTGTCTCAAGAGAAATATGATAAGCTCATCTTGTAATCTGGGCCCTTCGGGGACTTCAGATGTTCCCTCAACACTCTCAAGCAGTAGGCACATCCAGAGGCATAACATTTCCTCGAGTCTTTTCTGTGTGTTGAAAGCATGTTGCTTGTACAGTGTAGCTTCCAACAGCTATTGCAGTATTACCTTTTGAAATAATTATTACAGTTGAGAGAATGTAGCAATGTATTTCAATGTGTGGAAATATTAATGGACCCTTGACGGTTAAAGCCAAATGGATGTGCACTCCAAACCTTTTCAGAAAATAATACACTTACTTTTGGGGTGTGTATGTGTGTGTACGTGAGTGCATGCCTGTGAGTCTGTGTGTCCAAGCAAAAGCTTCCTGGTTAAGAAGAAATAAAGAAAAAACATACGGTACACAGCAGGAAGACTATTGTAATGCCATTGAAGGTACAGTGCGTCATACAAGGTACTTCAAAGAAATGTGACCCAGTCTATAAAAGCCAGCTAAAATCTTTTTTTTGTGATTTATTCTAGTTTCTTGCTTCCTGTCACAGGCAGTCAATGTCACTTCATAATACACCTTCATGTATAATTAATTTTGTAGACGCTTTTATCCAAAGTAACCGTTATGCTCAATAAGAAATGCGCCTATTATGAAGACTTTAAGATCATTAGATCTAGCTAAATAGGCATTTACAATCACTGACAAATCATGGCATAAAAGTGGTGTGCACTATAAACTGTAACAAATGATTTGTTGGTTCAACTTAAAAAAGTAACTTACCTTGTTGCTTTAAAACTTTTGAGTTCATTCTACTTAAAGGTTCTTTGTGTACATTTTAGAAGGATCTCTTGACAGAAATGCATATAATCTACATAACTATATTATCAGTGGTTTATAAACACATTATATAATGAACTACAGTATATTGTTTTATTAACTTAGAATGAGCCGTTTTTATCTACATACACGCAGGTCTCCTTATAGGGCTGCCAACTTTTTCACTCTGAAATACGGGACAAAGGATGGCCTTTCGCAGCAGTGAGGATATGGTTTTGTGTGTACAGTGTAATTAAGCGATTTGTCAAAATGATAGCTAATCTCCTTATTAAACATTCATTTATAACTCTTATGCTTTGGCAACAGTTTTATTAATAGTTAATTTACAGCACACAGTCCTTTAATTGAACCATTACCTTTAATTTCTGTCTAAAACAAAACACTTGTGACTGCCGCACTAAAGTACAAAAAAAAACTTTATCCCCTTCATGTTAATTTGACGTGTGAAACACTAAAACTAACATAGACTTAATAAGTAATGTGTACACTGTAAAAAAAAATCCGTAGAAATTTACAATGTTATTGCAGCTGGGTTGCCGGTAATCTACCATAGATTTACATTTATGTTATTTACTGGCAAGAGTTTGTTCAAAGTTAAATAAATTTTAAATATTAACAAATCTTTATCTTTACAGAATAAAACTATACAATAACAGTCTCATGCAAAGCATTCTGGGAACCAGAAATCATCATCAACCTTTTTCTGTTTTTTGCTTCAGATTTTGTTTCCCAGAATGTTTTGCTTGATGCTGTTTTTTAGTTTTACTCTGTAACAGGCCCGGGGTGGGTAATCGGGAGAACCGGGAGAATTCCCGGTGGGCCGCTTCACTTTTGGGCCGGTCGAGAGTTTTTTTTTTATTTTTTATTTTTTTTACATTTGTCACGTTAGTGAGTCTATCTTCTCTTAAATGACACTTCACACGTTTCGCATTGGGTTGTACCATGTGAGGGAGTTTTCCCCTCCCCTCCCATAGAGTTGGTTCGGTCCATAGCACGTCCAAGAAAACTTTTCTCCAGTAGGCTGGGCCGGCCCTACCATAACAATACGCGTCTGAGAGGAGGAGGGCGTAAAACACAGGTTGAAGAAAAAATCCATTGGAGGAGGATGCTGCCAAATGTGCCAAACTTACAGATTTATTTTCAAGAGGACAAACAAAAGTGACAACAGGTAACTTAAAGAGAAATAAGCCTAGTAATGATTAGCATTAGCAACGTACTTATTTGGCTAATACCGTTGTCAAACTATACAAGCCAAAAAAATTTTTTGTTAAAATATTACCCTTTTGTGTATACATGGCGATTCATAGACTTTAAAAATATTATGCAAGCAGCTTCTGAGCAGTCCCCCGCTGAAAATGAGGAGGCAATGAGTAAACAACATGAATTAAAGTTATTTAACCCTCAGGTTGTGTTCACAACCCTATAACACCTTTTGTTTTCCCAGTAAAAAATGACCAGCCTAA
Source organism: Paramisgurnus dabryanus (assembly GCF_030506205.2). Classification (NCBI taxonomy): domain Eukaryota; kingdom Metazoa; phylum Chordata; class Actinopteri; order Cypriniformes; family Cobitidae; genus Paramisgurnus; species Paramisgurnus dabryanus. Next base: position 25,357,190 of record NC_133355.1, on the reverse strand, counting down.
AAAAGCTTATAAATCACTTGTTATGCCATTTACCCAATATTGTATTCAATATTTTTATCAAATTGTTTTCTTTTTTAATAAGGACTTTAAAATTTCTATTTGCATTAATCATCGGCCTCATAGCATTAGCAATGCTAATAATTTATAAACCTTTCCTTATGGAATACACTCTGGGTTATTTATATATTTTATATATTAGACAGAACACGCTGCTGGGTTAAAATTGACCCAGTGCTGGGTTGTTTTAACCCAACTGTTGGGTTATTATAATCCATGGTTGCATAACAACAACCCAACATTGGGTTATTTTTAACCCAGTATGTGTTCTGTCCAATATTTACCCATTATGGGTCAAAAGTAACCCAGCCTTTTTTAGAGTGTAGAGGAATATTTTTGTTAACTTCTTATCTTAAGTGAAATATTATTTAACTTTTACCTTATTTGTTGAACCATGATATTAATAAAAACTATAGTAAGAGCTGAACTGTTGCTTTATTTATCCAATTTAAAAAAGTGCTAATTTGGAATAACACTATGGAAAAAGTGGGCCGGTCTTGGGCCTGAAACTCCCGGGCTGAAAAGTGGCCCCACTCCGGCCCTGCTCTGTAAAGACAAAGACTTGTAAATGTTTAATGTTCATTTAACTTTGAACAAAATGTTGCCAGTAAAAAACATAAATTTAAATCTACGGTAAGTAACCGGCAACCCAGCTGCAATTTCTACGGAATTTTTTTACAGTGTAGTTTTTTAGAGTCAACATCAAAAATTTTAATTGAAACACACTTACAGGCTGTGAATCAGAAGCGCAAGAATTTCCTTGCAAAGTTGGAAGCGCACCGGGGGTTTTCAGATTGAGTGGTTTTATTAGGCAGGTCTGGATCAGCGATCTCTTCCGAATTGAGACCGAACTTTGTAATTGCAGCCTGTTGTATCGTTGTAACACAGTCTCACCCCATGTCGTCAATATTTGACGACACTTGACCATTCGTCATATGTTGACGCGAAGGGTATACCTTTCGCGACATTTTTTGACGAACTGGGGACTTCAATACTATTACGTCCGTTGCATTCTCTTTCCTATTTTCTTACCATTTTCGCGTCGGTTTAGGGTTAGATTACGCAAAATTAAACAGTGTACGCGAAATTAAACAGTTGTCACCTGGCGTTGGGGTTAGAGTTAGGTTTGGGTAGGGATGTCATTATGTAAATCTAACCCTAAACCGACGCGAAAATGGTAAGAAAATAGGAAAGAGAATGCAACGGACGTAATAGTATTGAAGTCCCCAGTTCGTCAAAAAATGACGCGAAAGGTATACCCTTCGCGTCAACATATGACGAATGGTCAAGTGTCGTCAAATATTGACGACATGGGGTGAGACTGGGTGGTTTGATCAGCGTAGAAGTAAAAAAAGAAGACGCGGGATGTCCCAGCTAATTACTGGACAGTTGGCAGCCCTACCTTGGAAGTCGCCGTCATGTTTCTACATTTTTGCTGCTTTGTTCTCATTGGTAGTCGCTCCCGAAAGTCGCTCGACATTTGCATAAAGTTAAACTTTTCTTAACTTTCTCGCATCGCTGGACACGCCCATACGGTCGCCAACGGTCACTTTCGCTCGTCTCGCCGGAAGTCGCCAGGTTTCCATTGAAATGAATGAGATCGCGTCGCTCTGCTACTGCTTGTCGTTGTCTGAATGGGGCGTCAGACGACATGTTTGTCCTGTGACGGCTACCATATGCTTTTATAAATGAGGGGTGAGCTGTTGGTTGCAATTCGCAATCTCACCACTAGATGTCGCTAAAATGTACACACACCACCTTTAAAATTATTAGTTGATTCAAAAAAGTAGAATAAAATTATGATGTAATTTAATTGGTACCGTCAACTGTGTGCTTACCATCATTTATCAAAATATTTCCTTCATCTTTTTCACAATACTTCCAAAATATTTTCTCCTACTATAGAAGTCACTGGTCACTATCTGCTGTGTGTTTACCATCATTTCTCAAAATATCTTCTTTTGTGTTCATCAGAAAAAAGAAATTCGTACAGGTATAAAACAACATGAGGATGAGTAAATGATGACAGAATTTTCATTTTAATGTGAACTATCCCAGGTAACTTACTTTTTAAATTGAACCAACTTTTTTCAGTGTAGGTAGTTTTTCCAATTACAGTATGACTGTGTCTTACATAAGACATTAAAAGATAACAGATGGGTCTTGGGAGCAAGTTTAATATCACTACAAACAGCGGGATCAACAACATCAAGATGACAGGATGTTTGCTATAGTATAGGGTTTATTTCCTATTAAAACCAACCACAGATTTATTTTATAGATTAAGGTTCGGTTTCCCGGACAGGATTCATCCTAATCCCAGCAGGGGCGCCGTTAGGGGGGGTGCAGAGTATGCAAGGCATATGAGTACGCTAGGGGGCCCCACCGTCATCACTTTTCCATTTTTTTTTGTTGTACACGTTTAATTATTAACACTATAGTAAAATGTAAAGTAAATGAATATAAAACTAATGTAAATGACTTTGTGATAAGTAAAATTGAGACACTTTTTAAAACAGCGTGCAAGCATGACCTTGTAGATGCAATTACATATTGGGCGGTTCTGGTGGTTTTTAATTTGATTGTGCAGGGGCCTCATTTATAAAATGCTGCGTAAAAAACATCCTAAATTTGATCTTGCGATCATTTAACAAAAATGCGTACGTGTGATTCATAAACTGAACGTACGCGCAGAAAACGCACGTACCCCTTATCTATAAATCAGAAATGAACTTGAACTTGTGCGCGCAGCCGAGCAGTTTCAGATCTCCGCCTTTAAACGATGCGTAATTAATGTCAGACATATAAAAAGCGCTTGTCAATGTTTAAACCCAATTTCAAACAGCAAGAATGGCTTATATTTCCAAAAACCTGCAGCAATCAGACAAGCAAAAGTGCTTACATCTGCTCAGACCCTGACGTGGCGCTAAGCACTTTTCCACGTCAAAGACGGTTTTTAAAAATATGGACTTTGCCGTGGATTTTCGCCTACGCAGACTTTACGATCAAATCTGTGCGTACGCAGGCTTTATAAATGAGGCCCCTGGTATGGATATGGGATATGGGTGGGTAGGCAACATTTTGGTTTGGGATCAGTTTGGTGGGTTTGCTATGCAATCCTTTTAAGTTACCACAAACAGTCGAAAGCCCTACTGTTTGGCATTTCAAGGTCTCGCCACTAAAAAGCGCTCATGCTGATCCATAAACTGTTTGTTTCATGAAAAATTTAAAATATTTGTGTTAAAACAAAAGGACAGCAAGGCCTTTATTTAAGGAAATATTAGGATAGCGACTGCTGAAAAATAGGCCATTGCATTTCTAAGACGGACAATTACTTAATAGGCGTAGTTAAAAATATTATTTTCTGCAATTGTGGAATCTTTATTAAATAAACATGAAATAGGAGAATTGTCTTAGCCATTGTAATTGAGTTAAATTTTAAATGAAAGAGCTGGTTTTAATGTGACAGCCCATCATTTTCAAAGTGAAAGTGATTCATTTTTATTCAGGTTTGCAACGGAGGTTTAGCCCTACAGCTATTATGAACGCTATATCAGATTGTTTTTAACATGTATCCGAATAGAGAATGTCTGTTCTATTTAAGTATTGTTTTGTTTAAATATTGTTGTAATGTTGTTACTGTTTTGTTTAGACTGTATTATTAAGACCGATTATTAAGACTGTAATTTTAAACGATATATATGGAGCGTTGTAATGGATTGAAGGCTAATATGACGGTAAAAATAGAGTGAATCATAAGACATAATTTTCCAGTTTAATTTCAGTTTTGTTTGCTTTAAATGTTTGCTTAAAATAAATTTCGTTTAATATAATTAGTCTCTTAATTTTAATGAATGTTTTGTTGATAAGTGTTGTGAATATTAAAGAAAAAGTAGGCTACATTAAAAAGAACACCGTGCATCATTATGTAACAAATATAAACTACTGCAATATGTTATCAAATGCCAAAACATGCAGTATTATTTTTGTAATAATATAGTTGTTGTTGGATGTGCAAAATCATATTATGGATTGCGGCATGCTTTTGACTGAAAATCAACGTCATATGTAAAACTTTAGCCGATTGTGCTTTTTGCAATTTCTGTGTCACTGGCTAAGGGCGTGTGTGGGCGAGGCGCACACTTTAAAAAAAAAAATCAACATCATATTAATTTTTAAAACTTTTGCCGGCCACGCTTTATGTCATGGGCGGAGGACGCGTGTGGGGGTTGCGGGAAACACATACCACACCCACAGAGAACAACGACATAAAGAGAATATAAGTTATTTGGTGTTTTCTGATGAATACAATCGGTTTGTAAGAACATTTTTAAATGGACTAAATGGACTATAAGCTCATCAATATGAATTGAATTGGACTCTGAAGAATGAACTATTATAGGCTAAACATAAATGTACACATTTCGCTTCTAAAACCGCACAGAAAACTCGACTGGCGCGACTTTCAAAGCGCCTTCCATAGATTTCCATAGATTCAGAAATGCATCTCCATGCATTATTCTTCTTTTAGTTATCTCTTTAAAATCAGTCATGTGAATGTTTTCTGCCATTCCAGATTAAAATGGTATTCGTTTTTCGAATAGCCTAAATCTTTTTTTTTGCTTCATGCATTTATTTTTAGGTGCAAATGCGACTTGTAAAATTAAATAAACGCACTCAACTGGGTAATTTTCTATAGCTACACATTATGGTATGAAAATCAAACAATCATCTAAAGAAAGGGGCCCAAAATTTTGTCTCGCATACCCCCCTTGAAACAGTTCATTGCGCCCCTGAATCCCAGACTAAAATGCATGTTTGAGCAGGTTTAATTTAAAAACAACTTGCACTGACATATCTTAACTAATATAAGTGCCGCTGTCAAGATGCACACTAATAGTGTTTTTTGTAAGGTTTGTTTGTAAAAACGACTTAAATGTGCTAATATAACTAAAGCCTACTCCTGATTAATCTAAACCCTGTCTGAGAAACTGCCCCTAAAAGTTTAGACTAAGTGGGGGAGGGTGTATCCTCATCGATTTTAAACCAATATCACCAAGTATCCAAAATTAAATACACTCAACCCTTAGAAATGATCACAAAACAAATTGAAGGTGATAAAACAAGTACTTATGTAAGCGTGATATCACAAATGCACTGATGATGTGTTCAGAAACGTTCATTACGCTGACGGTTATTAATTTAAAATCTTTCATTGCTTAAGACCCTGAACACAAAGACAACTTGCTGGTGCATTTCAAACAAGATTTTTAATGGATTTCTTCTTTTCATCATCTCAGGACATTATCTGTGATGGGAGTCCAGGCTGTTTTTCAGTCAATAACCTTCTCTTTATGATGTAACGTCTAGAAACAAGCCAAGATGTCAGGCTTTGACCTCGCACGACAGCAATCAATGTGGATCAATCGGCTGTGATTTTGCTTACGAGGAGCTGAAATTAAACATTCAAAACCTGGAAGCATCTACATCCGACAATTTTTTCAAGACTTTTCTGTTTGTGCAGATGCCTATGGGTTTCCTTCAGTTAGCATGAAATGGATTTCCATTTTCACATCAAACGGTTTGGATATTACATATGCAGACATTCAAAAGCAAATATTGGCTGAGAGTTACAAAGTGTGATGATCATCCAAACATCTTGATCTCATGTTTCCATCTCTTGCGTGATGAGATGCCCTCTTGAATTAGTTTGACTATCAGCATATCTCAACAAATGGTCTTTGAAGATCACTTTGAATTTCTCTCTCATTTATTCTGGTTCTTTCTGTGTGTGATTTAGCTGTAGTCTGTGACCATACACACGAATCAGGCCAGCAGAATAAATGAAAGCCTTTGATTTCTCTGCACCCCGTCTGAGCTGCCTTTAATAATGGATCTTTGTTTTGTTCAAAGAGAACGGCTGTTATCTTTTTGTCTCTCCTATTCTCCATCTGACACTTTTTCTCTCTAAAAAACAAATCCGGTATGGTGGGTGAATAAAGACAGTCGATGGCTGACAGTCAATGGTTCAGTGCTTCTGGTGGTCACCCAGACGTCGGTGGGGATTTGGAGGACCGCAGCAAGGTCAAAGGGTGAGACACCCTCAGAGACCTGTCTCTCTGATTATCTGCTCTTGGACTGAAGTCACACACAGGCAGATGGTTGCACTATGGTTTCAAAGAGCACTGGACCATAAAGCATCATATTGTCCCTCCCTCACCGCGGTATCTGACAGTACTGAATGTGCAAGATTGGGGTGAGATTTACGAGGATGATGCACAAACTCCAATTATCTGACAAAACAACCCGGTGAAGGTTTATGATCCGTGCACGTGAATGAAAATATTCAAATGAGATATTTATCATTCTAATAGCATTATATGATATTTAACCAATTTGTTAGACACTATGCTTATCAAACATGTATCCATAAATCTTAAATAGATTTAAATAAATTATTATTACGAATATTTAAATATCTTAAGTATTCAGGAAATTTTCCAACAAATTTAATTAGTAAATACCAAGATACATAAATATTATAAATCAGCACCATAACAGAGTTTGTACATTTAAAGGATTACTCTACTTTCATTAAAAATCCAGATAATTTACTCACCCTATCAAAGATTTTAATGTCTTGCTTTCTTCAGTCAAAAAGAAATGAAGTTTTTCAGGGAAACATTCCAGGATTTTTCTCCATACATTCTGGTCTGGGTTATTTTTGACCAATAATTGGTAAATATTGGACAAAACACATGGGGGTTAAAATTGACCTAATGTTGGGTTGTTTTAACCCAACTGCTGGGTTATTATACCCCGTGGTTGCATAACAACAACCCAACATTGTGTAATTTTTAATCCAGAATGTGTTCTGTCCAATATTTACCCATTATGGGTCAAAAATAACCCAGACATATTCATGAATATCAGCCATGTGACCTTTTACATCATTCCAGTTGCATGCCTCCATCTTGAGGACCGAGTACCAGTAGGCTACTGACAAGCATTGGCTAGCTTGCTACGATTTACGGATTTCTTATCTTTTACCGTCTATGATTTTTACGGATACAGGAAATGGCTACGAAAGACAACATTCACACCTCGACTGTCATGAAAAGAAAACGTTACTTTAAAAAAAAATCTCTTGGTTAGGGTGTGATGCCTACTCGATCCCTGATGCGTTCTTCCAGCCGCTGTCTGCTGCTACCGAACTACCACTATTTTTATATAACTAAGAAGGCACGACACAACATGAAACTTAGCTCAAAGTATCACCTGGATCTCTACACATGAACACAAGCAAGAACATTGTTTGTGTACACAGAGTTTACTACCCAAATGAAAAAATACTATAGTGTATTATAGTAAAATTACCATAGAAAAATGTAGTAAAATTACTCTAGTAAATACTATAGTGTTTTTGAACCATACTATAGTAAATGTACTACAGTAAACTGTATTAAAAGTACTATAGTAATTTATAGTAATCTAACTATAAAAAATGAAGTACAATTAAATACTATAGTGTTTTTGAACCATACTATAAAGAAAACTGTATTAAAAGTACTATAGTAATTTATAGTAAACCAACTATAGGAAATGAAGTAAAATTACTCTAGCAAATACTATGGTATGTGTAGTAAATACTATAATATACTATAATTTACTACAGTTTACTATAGTAAATACTAAAGTATACTACAGTATTTTTTCATGTGGGTAAAAAGAAAGGTTTTTTAACAAATGACTTTGGCTATTATGGCTTCCACTCACTAAACATAAAGAATCGATCTCCGAATGTGAATGAATGAATCTAATATGAGGCTTTTCATCTAGAAGGTCAATATTGTTTTTCACTTGCGACAAAACAACAAATTATCCGTGCATTTTTATGGAACTATGCTTTAGGAGCTCTCCATCTTTACTCTCCTCCTTCCTATACCTCACATTCGGAGATCGATACATCTTGACTGGCAAGATGGCGGCGAGAGGACACCAAAACAACCAAAGTCAGTTGTTCAAACCTTCTTTTTAGTAAACTCTGTGTTCACAAACAATGTTCTCAATGCTCAAGTTCACAAGTGATACTTCATGCAAAATATCATGTTGTGTTGAGCCTTCTTAGTGTGGTAAAAATAGCGATTTTGATGCTCACAACATATTGAAGACATAGCTTCTAGTTCTTTTGCGACCACCAGGTACTCAAAATGGCGGAAAACAAGTTTGAGACGTGAGTGACGTCAGCTAATGTTCGTGAATAGTGGACTTTAGTGGACCTCAACAGTTTACCGTTTTAATGCAGCTTTAAATGTCCCTGAATGATCCAAACCGTGGCACAAGGGTCTCATCTAGCGAAACAATCATAATTTTTGTAAAAAAAAGTACTTCTCGTATTGCACTACCCATACGACGTGCCAGTGTGACCTTACTAAGTAATCACGTCTAAAGGTCACACAATACTTATGTGAAATGCACACTTGCGGACCATTTGAAACAATAAACTGACACAAAGATATTAATAACTCAACATAAAAAATGTCTGAATGGCTTTCTCCACACTTGTAAACACTGGCGCTGTAGTTTGGCATACGTCATGCGTGATCTTTTGATTTGATGTGCCAGTGTGACCTTACATCCCTGCTGAAAAAAACAATAAAACCATTACAGAAAATTCTAATGGTTTTATTGGTTTTATTGGGAATTGTATTGGTTCTAATGGAATATGGCTCAAAACACACTACAGTGTAGTGTTTTTTGTTGGTCTCTAATGGTATGTATTGGTTCTATTGGTTCTATGTATTGGTTCTAATGGAATATGGCCAACACACTACACTGTAGTGGTTTTAATGGTAAAAGCTAAAGGTTCCTATTGGTATTTTAGTGGAAACCATTTGAATTTTCTGTAATGGTTTTATAGTTTTATTCAGCAGGGATATTACAGTACGTAATCACATCAAAAGGTCAAGCTGGCACATCACAATGCTAGTACAAGACGAGAAGTTGTTGTTTAAAATTATTATTATTTTAAATTATTTTTGCAAAAATGACAATTGTTTTGCTAGACCCTTATGCATCAGTTGAGATCTTTTAGAGCCCTTTAAAGCTGTGTTGAAACTGTAAACTGTTGAGGTTCACTAAAGTCCACTATATGGAGAAAAATGTTTTCCTCAAAAAACTTAATTTCTTTTCGACTGAACAAAGACAGACATAAACATCTTGGGTGGCATGGGGGTGAGTAAATCTTTTAGTGAAATAATCTTTTAAAAATGTAATTTTATTATCTAAACTTAACTTTAGTTAAGGGAAAGTTCACCCCAAAATAAAACATTTTGATAACACAAAAGACGATATTTTGATAAGCACACAGTTGACAGCACCCACTGACTTTTTATAGTATTTGTTTTTTCTACTACGGAAGTTAATGGCTACAGTCAACTTTGTGCTTACAATCATTTATCAAAATATTTTCTTTTGCTCTCAACAGAAACTCATCCAGGTGGGTAAATTATCATAATTTTCATAATTTTGAAAATATATTTCCAAATGTTGAACTGTTGTCCAAATATGTCTGTTGTCCCTATTTTCTTTTTTGGAAGTTTTCCATATGTGTGCATTGTGCACCTGTTATATTGTTACACTTAAAAACTTATTTAAAGTTATGGGTGTTATTTTACTGCAAAATAAACAAAAGATGATGGCATATTTTTTTACATTAATTTACATTATTTTCAAATTCTCTCAATGCAAAAGAAAAATACTTTTTTTCTGAAAATGCTATAACAAACGAACCATTTTTTTCAAAATAATGACCAGGATTTCTTGTTTTTCGTTTCTTGGAAATATTTTATTGGAACATTAGAGATGTTAGTAGAGAGCTGCAGGTGTTTAATGCTTCTCCAAACTCTTTTTCTTAGAAGCACCTGCTTATGCTACGAAAACAGCAGTAAAGAGACCTCTTCTCGTACACCGCATTAGCTTGATTTTTGCCCTGTATTGGCACGGTAACCATAGAAACAAGGACACCGAGTGTACAGTGTGTGGTGACTTAAGTAGCACTTGAACAATAAAAAAAATCCACTCTGGAAGATAAACAAGACTGTTGAATAACAATCTCTCTGCTTTGTGTCCTCATTAGTATATGAAGTGCATGCGGCTGGGTTATAAAATTAATTAATTATGCTGTAGGCTTGTGTTTTCGCAGGGAAATAAGAAATCGTCAGCGTCAGCCAAGGCCAAACATCGTAAGAGCTCTTCAACAATGCCTGACTTCTTTTAAAGAGACACTTTTGTTTCTCAAGTTCTCTTTTACCTAGTATAAGAAATACTTGTGGTCGGTTTATGACGCAACAGTTAAAACTTCACATCTCACGAGCCATACCATCATCAGCCCACAATCTCATTTTCCTTTAGATAAAAATCCCACAAGAAAGAATTGAGGAGCTCAGATGCCAAAGCCGTTAAACGACACCTCTGTCAAGAATGAAATAATGATATTAACCTGCATCAAATACTTTCACTTCAAATCTGCTTAATCCCAGGCTCAGGCCATTTAGAAACACTGGTTTGTTTGCAAAATCCATTAAGACTCTGATAAAAAAGAGTCGCATTTAGCGGGTTTTGCATCTGAACTCATTCAATTATTACAAAGTGTGACGTTTAATGGCGCATGATGTCAAAGGTGAGGAAAACTACTTTTCTACACGAGTGACTTTAATTCACCTAAGCTATTTTTGCATGACGTTTCTACAGTGGATTGATCATTTTCTACATGAGTAAGTTTAATTCACGTAGGCTATTTTTGCCTGAGTCATTTTCTGTGCTTTGGCACAAGCAGAAGTCTCTGCTTTTCATATTTCTCTGTCAAGTTGGAGGCAGATAAACTTTTACCGGCTATGGTTGACACACAAACAAACACATACCCCTCACATCTGCTGCTCACTATGAAAGTCCCACCCTGCCAGCTGTCAGCAAATGATGGGCAGCAGAAGGGGTTTCAGTCGTGCCTAAATTCACATGACATCACTGAGGCCCATATGCTCTTATATTGTTTTCACGAAGTGGTGACTAAATGCAATGCTCATCAATGCTTCTCTCACTTTTACGGTTTTCCAATAAGAGATGAGTGACATCATGCTTACATCAGCAGTTGGGAAGCGATGACTGAAGCAGTAGGGGTGTTACATTAAGATATGATAAATGTACGGATCTATTTAAGGATGGTGGTATCATCTGTAATACTGATAGCCGGGGGCACAGTGGACTTCTCTATTACAGTCCCCTCGTCCTGTCTCCTCATAAAGGCCCGTCATAATTACAAAGCAATCACTGCCGCCACGCCCCAAGGCCCCTGAGGAGCCGCTGACGAATCATTCACATGTCAACAGAGAGCCTGCGCAGGCACACACACCCCGAAATGAAGAGAAAATGTGATGGATGGCTTGTTAAGGCAAATGGAAACGTATTTCTTGGCTCTGTACCTCCAAGTAATTCCGCTGTAGTGCCGTGTACATGTGTGCGACTGCTTGACCAGACTGATTTGAGAACAGCATGGTGGAGGTATCCCATAATCCCTCTGATCCTGGTGCGGTTAATGGTGTTATCTAACACAAATCAAGGCGGAAAAGCAGTGATTCAGCCCTCTTCGTGCACTCTGCCTTCCTCTGTATTATTCTGTAGGGCTCTCTCTTTTCTACTTAAACGTTCACTAATCAATGACAAATGGACACGAGAGGAGAAAAACAGAAGGTGGTGGAGAGAAAATGCCAGACACAGTTAGCCTGGTTAGCCAGACCTACATCAAGATGTAAGGTCTGGCAACTCTTCACACAAACGGCTCAATGCAAGGGGCGGGATATAAGGTTGTCCCTCAAAATGCCTCTGCACGCAATAGGATAGCGCTATGACCGATCAGAGCAACGAAGAAGGTGACGTAGTTACCGTAACCAGTCGGCAAAACTCCAAACACATCTTTCTTGCTTAAAAAGGACTTCAGTAGGGTTATTTGCTCTTCTCTCAAAGAAAAACATAAGTATAAGTCCTCCAGAGTCGCGGCCAAAGCCGCTTCAAAAGATAGCTGTTCGCCAGCAGCAGCAGACATTCTTTGTTTTCAAGTAGGAACCGTTGCAGCTCTGTCGTCATCATGTTAAGCCCGCCCCACAGACGCTACACACGATGTGATTGGCCTGACCAAATTTTGGTTTTTGGAGCTGTTAAGTGTATTGTGAGTGCCTAGACTAAACCCTGGCAGCAAATATATTTTGCGGCCGCTAGGGTGCGTCTAGATTTCTAGGCTAAGACACAGTAACATGAGAATGCAAAAAAGATATGTTAAAAATCCCGTCTCAAAGGCAGTGTTAAATAAAAATGCTTAAAGGCGGGGTGCACCATCTCTGAAAGCCAATGTTGACATTTGAAATCACCTAAACAAACACGCCCCCTACCCCAATCGAATCTAGACCTTCTTTTGATAGACCCGCCCCACACATATGCAACCCAGGCAACGATGTTGGTTACTAGACACGCCCCTTACTGCTGATTGGCTACAAAGGCGTTTTGGTACTCGGCAGAAGACGCATCAGAAGGCGCCCGACTTTCTTTCCAAAGCGTTTCTAAAAAAATTTGCAGTCCGCCTTTAAGTGTCAAAATCAGAAAAACCTTGTGCTTAAAGGGACACTTCACTGATTTGCATTCAGCTTTGTATAGTTAGAACCCCAGTCATGTTTTTGAATGGTCGTGCATCATTTCCTCAGTTGCCGCTGAGACAGGAGAAATACAGATTTCAGTGTTGCACTTCCTTCTTTCGCTGATGTAAAAATCATCATTTTGCATCATTGAAAGAAGGAAGTCCAATATCTTTGTTGAGGGGGTGAGACTACAAACACCCCTTTTCTCGGTCAAATAGGCACCAAATTTTAAATGTATGTTACAACCCCAAATCAGAAAAAGTTGGGACACTGTAGAAATTGTGAGTAAAAAAGGAATGGAATAATTTACAAATCTCATAAACTTATATTTTATTCACAATAGAATATAGATAACATATCAAATGTTGAAAGTGAGACATTTTGAAATGTCATGCCAAATTTTGGCTCATTTTGGATTTCATGAGAGCTACACATTCCAAAAAAGTTGGGACAGGTAGCAATAAGAGGCCAGAAAAGTTAAATATACATATAAGGAACAGTTGAAGGACCAATTGGCAACTTATTAGGTCAATTGGCAACATGATTGGGTATAAAAAAGCCTCTCAGAGTGGCAGTATCTCTCAGAAGTCAAGATGTGCAGAGGATCACCAATTCCCCCAATTCTGCGGCGAAAAATAGTTTTCTGAGTTTCTCAGAAAAAAATTGCAAAGAGATTGAAGTTATCATCATCTACAGTGCATAATATCATCCAAAGATTCAGAGAATCTGGAACAATCTCTGTGCATAAGGGTCAAGGCTGGAAAACCATACTACATATTTTATGGATTTGTGTGTCAACTGTACATTAATACATTTATGTTTCCATTTAAACTGCATAAATATTGGGCATTTTGTAATTGCTAGTTTTGATTATTGGGGGTTACACATCTTCCAAGAACTATCAGAAAGTATGAATTCATAAGAGATAATCACTCACTGTTCCTCTAAGTAACACAAAACTGACATCAGCTGTTGGTGAAGTGACAAACTAGGACACATGCAATGCATTACAATCATCAAAGCTGTGTGCTTGTATGGACAGCTTTGTTGACTGTAATGGAAGCATAAGCCACTGTACGATGTAACTGCATTGTAGTGCTGCTGAAAATCATGTTAGTTAGGTTATCTAATACCAGAAATAAAAACAGTTTTGTGTATTTATTAAGAAAACTCAATGAGTGTTATTCTTCTGCTAGAATGAAGATGTAAACAAACAGTAATGTTTGTTGTTATGGGTGTTGTGCAGTGATTTGGCGATCAGGTGTTTTGTGTCATAGCTGTTATTACAGTTAATTATGTATTTTAGCACAGACTGAAAACTGCGTTGTTCAGCATGCAGGACCAAAATGATCTGTTTTACAATGCCTGTTTTGTTAGATATGCATTATATGCAAGCAAAATATTTTATAATCACACAAAAAAACAGGACTCTCACAGCTGGAGAGAGGATTCAAGCCTTCAAAGTAATGTACAAGTGATGCCTTAGAGACAGATCACACAGAAAGGGGTTGATGGCAGTGGCAGGCGCCTTTTTTGAATTATTTTCTATGGGCAGTGAGCGCTATGTGCACTGTTTATCCATGCCAAACTCCTTGCATTTTGGCCTCGTTCCGCGTCACCAGAAAGTGTTCTACGCAGAAAAGCATCCAGCGTCATTCGCGTATTTTTCCATTATCCAATTGAATGAGGGGATAGGTGGGCCTTTCGTTGTGGTGACAAAATTTTTGCTTGGAACAATCGAAGACTGCACTCACTCGATCAAGGTCAGAACAAGCGCCCTCTTTTTAAAGTTTCGGCTAAATAAAAAAGGCAGTGCGTTTCCAAGCGTTTATAACACGTTTGGAGTGATCAACCCCTTAACTCTTTCCCTGCCATTGACAAGTTATTTCTTCGATTAAGAGAAACATTTCCAACATACCAATTATGCTTCCCTAATGCGTTTTTATGGTCTGTAATTCTGTTATTATTCAATTTATAAAAAAAAAAACTTAACAAAAAAGAAAAAACTTTTTTCATTAATTTAAAACTCCCTGTATTTTTGATAATCACTTTGAATCTGATCTCTAAAAAAATCCTGTACAAAAATGAAAGGTTATTAAAAGAGAACAAATAAAGATAGGATGAAGTTTTTTTTTATTTTGTTTGTTTCTTTGATTGTTTAAAAGCAGAGGGTCTGTTCTTTTATTTCATCCTTCACAGAGGTAATCCACACGGCTCCAATGGGTTAATAAAGGTCTTCTGTAGGTGATTTGTAGGTGTAGGTGACTCCGCCATGGCCGGTCCCAAGCCCGGGTGAGAAAGGAGGAGGGTTGGGCGTGGGGCCAGCAACCCCACCCCGTAAAACCCCAAACGCTACAGAAACCAAAGCGACAGAAGAATCCAACCAGTGCTTTAATCTGGGAGATGCCTCTACAGGAGGACAAATGACGCAGATTGGTGAAAGCCGCACGGAAGCCAACCAGCTGACGAATCTCCTGACGATAAAAGCAACAACAAAGATCGGAACTTGGAACGTACGAACCATGCACGAAACTGGAAAAGCAGCTCAGGTGGCAAGTGAGATGAACAGATATAACATCCAAGTACTGGGAATCTGTGAGTGCAGATGGAATGGGTCTGGCATGACATCTCTTGCCAGTGGAGAGAAAATCCTATATTCTGGACATGCAGACGAGAACCATGACCACACAGAGGGAGTTGCTATCATGATGTCTCCAGTAGCAGCCAGAACCCTTATGGAATGGCAGCCAGTCTCCTCTAGAATCATGACAGCAAGGTTCAACTCCAAGAGAAGGAAAGTTACACTCATCCAATGCTACTCACCTACTAACGATGCTGACAAGGAAGCAAAAGAAAACTTATACAATTCCCTACAGACAGTAGTCAACGAGTTACCCAAGAGAGACATCAAGATATTGATGGGTGACCTGAATGCCAAGATAGGAAAAGACAACCTTGGAAAAGAGTTGATTATGGGAACTCAGGCCCTTGGAGAAATGAATGAAAATGGCGAGCTTTTCACTGACTTTTGTGCTTTTAATGACCTAGTAATTGGTGGCAGTGTATTCCAGCATAAAGACATCCACAAAGAAACCTGGATCTCACCAGACGGAAACACAAAAACCAGATAGACTACATCACAATCTCTAGGAAATGGAGAAGAAGCCTGCAAGACACAAGATCCCAACGAGGGGCAGATGTAGCCTCAGACCATCACTTGGTGATTGGAACTATCAAAGTCAAGCTACGAGCCTTCAGAGACATAGTCAACCGACCTCACATCAAGTTTAACACCCAGTGGCTGAAAGAGAAAGACTACAGAGACACCTTTTCAGCCTCCCTGAAAAACAGATTTGAAGCCTTGAACTTGGTGACAGAAGAAACACCATTGGAAGAACACTGGAGCTCCCTAAGAGACACATTGACAGACACGTGCCAAGAAGTGCTGGGCAAAAGAGAATGGACAACCAAGGAATGGCTCTCCAGTGACACATGGCAACTGATAAAGAGCAGAAAAGACATCAAACAGCAGATTAACAGCAACAAGAACGAAGAGGAAAAGAAAGTTCTTCGAGATAAATATACCCAAATAAACAAGAAAGTTAAGAAAAGTGCCAGAAAAGACAAGAGGCTCTTTTATGATGCGCTAGCAACGGAGGCAGAACAGGCAGCAGGAAAGAGGGACCTCAGTACTCTGTATAAGGTCACTAAGACTCTCTCGACTAAGAAGACAAATGTGGACAAACCGGTTAAAGACAGAGTAGGAAACCCCATCAGTAAAGAGAAAGACCAGAGGCAACGATGGGCTGATCACTTTAAAGAACTCCTAAATCAACCCCTGCCATCAGAAAGGCCAGACATCCCCCCTGCAAACTCACCACTCAAAGTCAACACCAACCCACCTACGAAAGCAGAAATCCTAAAAGCCTTGAAGATCTTGAAAAATGGGAAAGCAGCCGGCCCAGATGGAATTCCCCCAGAGGCGCTCAAGGCAGACCTTTCAACCACAGTCAACATGCTGCTGCCTCTACTGCAGAAGGTTTGGAGGGTAGGAAGAGTACCAGCAGACTGGAAAAAAGGACACATGGTAAAACTTCCTAAAAAAGGAGATCTAGGATCCTACAATAATTGGCGAGGCATCATGCTACTTTCAGTACCGAGCAAAGTACTGACCCGCATTATTCTTGACCGGCTGAAAGACGCAGTGGAAGAAAAACTTAGGCCAGAACAAGCCGGCTTCAGGAAAGAAAAGTAATGTACAGATCAGATAGCCACACTCCGAATCATTATAGAACAATCCTTGGAGTGGCAGTCACCATTGTACCTTAACTTCATTGACTTTCGTCAAGCGTTCGACAGTGTGGACAGGGAAACCATCTGGCAGCTCCTTAACCATTATGGAATCCCTCAAAGTTTCATCACACTGATCCAACAACTTTATGAAGGCACCACGTGCCAAATTATCCATAACGGCAAATTGACAGAGGAATTTGAGGTGAGAACAGAAGTCCGGCAAGGATGCATGCTCTCCCCAATGATCTTTCTGTTAGTGGTCGACTGGGTGATGCATCAGACCACTAAAACAGGAAAAACCGGAATCCAGTGGTCCATTAATCAATCTCTTGAAGACTTGGACTTTGCAGATGACTTGTGCCTAATGTCACAGAAATGCCAACATATGCAACAGAAAACCGATAACCATCCAAGACTGGACTGCAGATCAACTTAGAAAAAACTGTTATCATGACACTGTTAAAAAAGCAGCAGAAGCCAATCACCCTTGGAGACAGCGAGCTGAAAGAAGTCACTTCTTTCACCTACCTGGGCAGCATGGTATCTGCAAGAGGAGGTTCTGATGAGGACATCAAAGCCAGAATTGGGAAAGCTAGATACGCCTTTATTACCTTGAGACCAGTCTGGAGGTCAACATCCCTATCTGTCCGTAACAAAATACGAATTTTCAACAGCAACGTTAAATCTGTCCTCCTTTATGGCTCAGAGACCTGGAGAGTCACCAACACCCTAACCAACAAACTCCAAGTATTTGTCAATGGCTGCCTTTGCAGCTTACTGAAGATTAGGTGGACAGACAAACTAACAAACACTGATTTGTGGCAGCGGACAAACCAAGATCCCATCAAGCAGCAGATTGCCAGGCGTAAATGGCGATGGATAGGACACACCCTGCGGAAGCCCCCACAGGACATCACCCGGCAGGCTTTGCAGTGGAATCCTCAGGGAAAGAGACGGGTCGGTCGCCCTAAGACCACCTGGAGACGATCCTGCGAAGAGGAAATGAAGAAGTGCAACCTGTCGTGGGGTGAACTGAAAAAGGCTGTCCAGAATAGACTGCGTTGGAGAGCTGTTGTTGAGGCCCTTTGTTCCACGGGGAATCCAAGGAGATAAGTAAGTAAGTAAGTAGGTGATTTGTGTGATTTTGTAAGAAAAATTTCCTTATTTCAAACTTTATAAACTATAATAACTAGCTTCCAGTAACGATGGTAACCATCTTGGACTCATGAGATCACTTTAAAGGGGTCATATTATGAGATTTTTAAAAGATGTACAATAAGTATTTGGTGTCCCCAGAGTCCGAACATGAACTTTAGATGAAAATACCCCACATATAATTTATTATAGCATGTTAAAGTTCCCATTTTGTAAGTGCGAGCAAAAATGTTTTTGGGTGTGTCCTTTAAAATGCGAATGAGGTGATAAAATGCAAACTGATCACGATGATGGTTTGTTGCCATTGAAACTAAGTTGCGCTGTCAATTATAATTTTTCTCTCTTTCTCTCTGCACTAAATGGCAATGCCATGGTTGGATACTGCAGATAAAGGGGCGGTATTATTGTAATGGACCTCACAAAACAGGCGAAATCTGAATGACTTAATTTTTCACATTCTCGCAAAGAATGGTTTACGAAAACTAAGTTACTGGTTTGTTATTTTTCCCCCTTTTTTTTTTAAGTTGATAGAAGCACTGGGGAGCCAATTATAGCACTTAAACATGGAAAAAGTCTGATTTTCACATGACCCCTTTAACAATTCAGTGTTCACAAAGTATGAAATTTTTTCTGTAAGTTAACAAAACAAAATCAGTCCATGAAACTAGTAAGGCCAGCTGTCAGTAAAAACCTGGGCCTAGTTTCATATTTCTCTCTGAAATCTCTGTAACAGAACCACAAAAATAGTGTTTTTAATCTGAAGTAATAAGTCATGGTTTTGTTCGTTATCTCTGTAGTGACGCAGGTAACACAGTGAATTGGTAATTAAAGCAGGTGTCTGTTGTGTGATATATGATCCATTAACCCGCCTTTAGATCAGCCCATTTATCTTAAACAAGACAGAGGTGTAATAATGGCATGCAGCTGCAGGGTTCTAATGCAAGCTTGCATACCAACAGGACGATGAGAAAATGTAAGACCACTGACCAGTTTACTTTTCAAAATGCATGTGCAAACTGTAAATGCAAGAAAGAGTTTACAATGAGTGCACTAAAAACTAAATATATGCCATTACAATCAAGAAAACTGTTGCATGCTTGCAGTGTAGATAGCTTTGCTGATTATAATAGGAGCGATTTAGTTTGCTTGCGTCACGGTGCTTGCTCTCAATGAGCAACATGACCGATGCAAGAAAGTTGAGCTAAGTTTCACTTTATTCCAATTAGCGGAGGGAATTCCCAAGGGGATTGGAGACAGTGATCTGAAGTGCTCAAAACTTGCAACTTCAAAGGGCTTTTAAAAGGATTTCGAATGGTCCAACTGACCCCCTTCATCTCCTACACCCTCTTACTTTAAAGGGACAATGGACCATGTGGACTATACACTCACCTAAAGGATTATTAGGAATACCTGTTCAATTTATCATTAATGCAATTATCTAATCAACCAATCACATGGCAGTTGCTTCAATGCATTTAGGGGTGTGGTCCTGGTCAAGACAATCTCCTGAACTCCAAACTGAATGTCAGATTGGGAAAGAAAGGTGATTTAAGCAATTTTGAGCATGGTATGGTTGTTGGTGCCAGACGGGCCGGTCTGAGTATTTCACAATCTGCTCAGTTACTGAGATTTTCACGCATAACCATTTCTAGGGTTAATAAAGAATGATGTGAAAAGGGAAAAACATCCAGTATGTGGCAGTCCTGTGTGCGAAAATGCCTTGTTGATGCTAAAGGTCAGAGGAGAATGGACCGACTGATTCAAGCTGATAGAAGAGCAACTTTGACTGAAATAACCACTCGTTACAACCGAGGTATGAAGCAAAGCATTTGTGAAGCCACAACACGCACAACTTTGAGGCAGATGGGCTACAACAGCAGAAGACCCCACCGGGTACCACTCATCTCCACTACAAATAGGCTACAATTTGCACAAGCTCACCAAAAATTGGACAGTTGAAGACTGGAAAAATGTTGTCTGGTCTGAAGAGTCTCGATTTCTGTTAAGACATTCAGATGGTAGAGTCAGAATTTGGCGTAAACAGAATAAGAACATGGATTCATCATGCCTTGTAACCACTGTGCAGGCTGCTGGTGGTGGTGTAATGGTGTGGGGGATATTTTCTTGGCACACTTTAGGCCCCTTAGTGCCAATTGGGCATTGTTTAAATGCCACAGCCTACATGAGCATTTTTTCTGACCATGTCCATCCCTTTATGACCACCATGTACCCATCCTCTGATGGCCACTTCCAGAAGGATAATGCACCATGTCACAAAGCTCGAATCATTTCAAATTGGTTTCTTGAACATGAAAATGAGTTACTGTACTAAATGGCCCCCACAGAGTATCTTTGGGATGTGGTGGAACGGGGGTTTCGTGCCCTGGATGTGCATCCCCCAAATCTCCACCAACTGCAAGATGCTATCCTATCAATATGGGCCAACATTTCTAAAGAATGCTTTCAGCACCTTGTTGAATCAATGCCATGTAGAATTAAGGCAGTTCTGTGAAAGGGGGTCAGACACAGTATTAGTATGGTGTTCCTAATAATCCTTTAGGTGAGTGTAAATAAATGTTTTTGTGTGAACACCCTTTAGAAATCTTTCTGTCTTTCTGTACAAACAGTAACTCAAACAATGTCTGATACAGCATCACTGTACATTGAAGTAATATTAACAAATCACAGATGTTCCTGTAAAGCTGTGTTGTTCTTGTAAACAGCACAGATAAGCAGTCTGTGATTTGGATCGCCATGGTTACAGAACATGGCGGATGGGAACGGAGAAGAATAATGAGCTGCCATTTTTTTCAGCCTTGGCCTACAGCAACCAACAAAACGCATAAACAGATGCATACGCACAAAAAACAAAAACACCTTTCACGAATATAACATCATTGAACATTGACCATTGCTTAAGTGCTGTTATGAAGCAAAAACTGAGCAGGAATAATCTATCCGTGCATGACAGATTTAATAAAAATGGTTCAATAAAATATGATTTAATAAAGTCCATGACGGAATTCAGAGATGAAGAAGCATTCGCGAGAGCGTAGGGGTGGGAGTGGCATTATAAAGCTCGTCATCCTGGCTCATGAATATTAATGAGACGCTGAAAAGCCTACAAGAAGGCACCAGACATATTATGATTACTGTTTAGTGTTTGTGAGTTTGTTTGTTGGTTACAATGCAAGTACTTGCCAGGGATCTTGACGCTTTTTTCGCACTGCGGCAAAACAAACAAAACTTATCGAATATAATGATTTCCCGAAAGAGAAAGGTTTCTCTGTTAGAAACTTTTATTTTATTAAATCTGTCATCTCTGTTATAATGGTTTCTGTATAGCCTCAATACAATTTATGACTTTACGTCTCCTTCTACAAAATTCTCTACGCATGCAATTTCAACAGTAAATTCCTTTGGGTTGCGGGACCATTTAAACGTTAAGTCAATTCTCATTTTTGCATGAGCGTGTTTTAATCTACAGTATCTTGTTCCTCAAACGTTTTTAATTTCTTATGATTTTTCTTTTTTATTGTGTCTTTCCTTCAATAGACAGTGAGATGAGCGGATGTTGTTATATATTATTTGTGCTGATTCTAGATGGTTGCACATTTCTCATTGTGTTCATCTGAATACAGCTCATCTGCTTTCCTAACAATATAGGTCAGGTTGATATATGATCACACACATGGTGAGAAGAAAAATGCCTACTTTGTCTCGTTCTATCCCTCTTCCACCTCTCATTTACGTCTTGTCTGTGGCTTTGATAAAATGTGATCATCATAACAATAACTGTCTTCATTTTTTGTGATTAAAGGTTTTTGTGAATTACAAGGTTTTTGTCTTTGTTTTTCTTCCTCTGAATCGTTTGCTATGTTTCTTTGTTCTTCTTCATGTTTGTGTGTTATTTGTCAGCGTCTCTGTGGTCGGGCATGACTGCACCTCTGATATATTTGTTTTCTTGTGTTTGTGTATGCGTGCGTGCATGCATGCGTGTGTGTGTGTGTGTGTGTGTCTGCAGCTTTGGACCATTTCACAAATCCAATTTGGCGTCAAAACACTCAAATCCAGATGTCAGATTCATACGCAGCAGGTGCACACCTGGGTTCCTGGTACTTGGACAGAAATCTGTCACACACTTACATTTGGTGGATGCAATATATTTCTAGATCTAGAGACCTGTAAGCAATCCCCAAGAATTTAGTGTTTTTGCATTTATGTGACAAGATATACATTTCATCGGTTTTTGTGGTCTCTCATGACCTATGTGGGGTTCGAACTCATGACCTCTTGCACTGCTGAAGCAATTCTCTAAATTATCTACAGGGGCACATACTGGTACATATTGGAAACCACCAATACCCTAGAAACTACCTAGAATACCTTATAGCAATGACCAACACATTAGCAACCACCTAAAAACAGCACATGAGCTTTAAGGTAGGCAGAACAAAGAGAAATCTAGTCTTCGGACGTACCACAGTATTTTAACAAGTAAAATATTTACATCCATCTAAAGGTGCATTGAATCAAATAGATGTTGGTGACATATGGTGTGCACCATGAACCTGGCACGGATATAAGCACCATGAAGAGAGGAATTTCCCTGGCCAATTCCCTCTGCTGTGTCTTCCTCTGGAGTCTCCTATCTTTACAACCACACACCTACGCGGTTCTCTTGGAAATTCAATTCGTAATGGAAATTTATGAAGGTGACACAATAAATGTTTTTTACTTATGAGCAGGCACGTGCACACATAGACATCAAAGGGGGCTTGAGCACCTGCCCTTTTTATTCCTGGAGAGAAAGTGCCCTTTTTTCTGGGGTGCCTTTAAAAAAATACTAATAATATGATCTTTATTCGTATAACAACTGATGTCTGTCTGTTTCTTGTGTTTTTTACTTGTTGCTTATTTAATTTAACATGAATTTATTCAGAAATAATTTAAATGAGATTTAAACTCTTATATAAAGAAAAATAGCGCTATTTGTGGCACACAAACAGTTAACAGATGAGTCCCGCCTCCAAAATTCACATCGCTAATATGATTGGCTTTACCTTTCCTTAGTCCCGCCTTTCTAACTTACTTCGCTTTATGATTGGTTTGTCAACACTCGTGGTGCATCATTCGCGCTTCAAGCGCCAAAGCTCAGCTCGAAGAACGAGACGTGATCATGTGCATGATTATACAGGCAGGCTACCGGTAAGTGTGTGAGGAAGAAAGCATTCTTATATTAACAGTTTTATGCACAAAATATGGGACACGTTGTTACACATAACGATTCAGGGACATTGTTTTCCACAGCAATCCCAAATTAACCTGAAGAGTTGCAAACGTGTAACAGTGTAGTGTAGTTTAAACAGACTGCTCATAAAATAATAAAGCACAAACAATAAAATAATTGCTAACTGCAGTAGTAAGCTTTTTTGTTTGCGTTTTTTGTAATGGCTGTTAAATAAGTATAATGTGTTATACTGGAGTGCTGGAGTAGATTGGGAAGAAATCTGATGGTTCAGTATTTTACTTGCCCAGTCTGAATTTTCACTGACATCACAAAAAAGTAAAATATAAAATACAAATAAAATAGGCCTAATCTATATTTGATGTTTCTGACATGTGTAACCCTAATAAATATGAAACCTAAGATTAAAGGTGCCATAGGATGTGTTGTCATAATATGTTAAATTGTTCTTTGACAATTACATAGAATGTATGTTGCTTTATTAAGTGCATAAATTATCCAGAAACGTTTTTACATGTCTATTTACAACCCTCATAAATAATAATGTTGAGCTCTGCTCTGAGGCTCATGCCAGAAGCTCACATTAGTAAACAGACCTTATATTTTGAGCCCTTATCAGACAAAAATACATTTTGAGTAACAACTAATCAGCTAAACGCTAGCATATGATATAGCATTTATTGGCATGTAGCGCTAACTCAGCAGTCACAACTTTGTTTTTAGCATTTTAACAAATTTGTAATTAATGTGTAATTTAATGTACATGTGTAATGGCTTCCTTTGCTGCTCTATAAACCTAGACTACTAAGGAGACCAGGGTGTCTGTGTGAACTGATTATTTTGTAGACATTTTTTGAAAATTAAACAATTGGGTGAGTTTGAGGAAGATAAAATTAATTAACCTTTTTAATATTTTTTTTTTAAAAAGGAAGTCAGAATTGCATTAATATATATACTTTTTGTTTAATAAAAAAGAAAAAGAGAAGTGCCCTTTATTTCACTTGAGCCCCTGCCCCTCAAAATGTCTGTGCACGTCCCTGCTTATGAGCTTTAGTGGATTTAAGCGATATGCAAGTTCATGAGGTGATCCGGCAAGCTTCCAGACTCTATATGCGACCCTGTGTTGATCTAATGATAAGGTGCATCAAAGTCTGATTTCAATCTTTGGCATGATCTTACTCAGTCAATATTAAAGATATATTTTACAGAATGTTTTTTTACATTATGTAGGATGATTTAATGTAGCTGGGTTTGAGGAACATATATTGCTAAAGTGCTATGAATCTCAAAGAACACAAGAAAATATATAAATCAATCAGTCTTGAAATGTGCACTCGGCTGCCATTTTTGAAGTAATTTTTGCCACTGTTACCTTATGCCCCTGCCACCTACATTTCCTATTCACACATGCTCGGGAGACACTCAAATGTCAGGAATGACTAAAATAGCACCACTCTCAACCTCTTATTCAGTTTCTTTGTCTCAATCTCTCGTTTTACCATTTCCCTTCTCACAATCCCTTGAGACGTACCGTTGCTATGGCTGTGCAATGCAGGGTAAGGATTTGGTGTCAAGCTGACAGAATTCAATAAAAGGAAGATGATGCTGGGTTGTATGTATAGGCTAAAAAGAAAACACATCTGCCAGACAGGCAGAGAGAGAGAGAGAGAATTAGAGGCTTTAGTAACTGTACACTTTATGTTTATAGTGGATATTACAGTATTCCCTTATTTGCTTTGCAACTATAATCTAGTCACCTGGTGTTTGTTGGTGTGGAGTTGATATCAGGTTAATACTTTATTTTTATAGACATTAACTATAAGTTACTAACTATAAGTTTGTAAAGTTACTGGTAGGGCTGTGTTATTGCGACCAATTTGGCAATTCAATTCACTTCTTTAAATCTTTTAATATGGTTTTGATTCGATTTTAATTCTCCTTATGAGCCCTGCGTGAAGTTAGGAACACATATTAGGAAACGATTCAGGGATTTCCAAATCAACATTATTTAATTTAAGTCCTTTTCACACAGATCGTTCGATTTTTGGAACACTGCCAATGATTTTCCGGAATCTGTGCATGCTTTCACATACATACCGTAAAGATCCTGTAAATATGTAATGTATTTAAAGTCCTGCAGTTGGTAGTTTTTTTCATAGCGTCTGAAGTTTGTTATTATCCGCAGAGGTGTAAAAAGTACTCAAAAATGTTACTCAAGTGAAAGTATTGAGTATTGAGTATAAATTTTACTCAATTAAAAGTAAAAGTATCTGGCCAGAATCATACTTGAGTAAAAGTAAAATAGTACAACATTAAAATTGTACTTGAGTATTAAAAAAGTAAAAGTATCAGGAAGAATGAAAACTAGAGATTCTTTTTTAAGCTTTTAATCTCTAAAAACCAAGACAATGAACCACATAAAAGGTTTTATACTGCTTTACAACTGTTTGTATTTAATTGTATTTATTTATACCACTGGTCTGTTAAATGCTTGATTCTGATTGGAAATGTTTAATGGGTGTTGATTATTTTTTAATAACTGCACACCTAATCTTTAAAATGTCTTAAAACCGCCCTGATCGCATTTGTGTAGCTTTTCGGTTATGTCATGCTATTGCGTCACGTACACACGTCAGACGTCGAGGCAGATTGCCTTGCCAGCGTGATGTCATTGCTATAGAAACAGTGCAGATAATCCGGAAAACGGCAGAACGCTACAGGACGCACAGATCAGATCTGAACAGTTGTGATACACAATATGAACAGCGAGTCTGTCAAATTGGATATGGACTGACAGTGTGAACAAGGTCTTAGTCTTGATAGAGAGACTGAAAATAGCAGGGAACGTGTCACACGGGAACACACTTCATGTGTTGACGGTTTCAAAGAAGCAAAAAAATCTTCATCATCAGATGAACTGTTAGCAAATTCCTTAGAATGGTCCAAAGGATTCAGAATGAAATACATTTAAGTTAAACTGGCCATCAGCACAATTCAGTTGTTTTGGTAAGAGCAATGCAAAATAGAATTAATTGATCTCTAAAAAATAAGTACTTTTTGAATAAAATTGTAAGGAGTAAAAAGTACTTAAAAAAATGTTTTATTAAGTAAAAGTAAAAGTATTGATTTTTAATTGTACTCAAGTAAAGTAAAAGTCCCCAAAAATAATACTTAAATTCAGTAAAATTACTCAAGTACTTTACACCTCTGATTATCCGAGATTTCTCTCTCGAGGTACCACGCGCGTGCATGTTTGTTTATGCAGAGATCATATGGAGCTCATGAAGCGCAGTTCTGCCATGCTGGTGAAGGATCTCAGCTTCAGCGTGGATAGTGACAAGCTCCCTGATCAGTTTGCTGACATTTCTCTTTGTGAATCTTTTTGTTCAATGTGTGTTCAAATACCTGTTTTAAATAGTTGAACCATAACTTGACACGTGCATCCTCACTACGGCACACCATTGTTTCGGCATCTGGTTAACACACAATGCTTTCCATGTATGTTACGGCACCTCTTCAACCCTAGGACCCTGTCCCGGGTACAATTTTTTTTATTTTGACTTAATATAAAATATTCTTTTAATTTTTAATGGTCATGGACCCCAGTAACACATATGAGATACTGTTTGAAAGCTTAGAGTCTCTACTTTCTGCAGAGATGCATCACTTTGACATATCTTTCACTGCAAGAAAGTAATTTACACTTAATTTACACTATCACCCCCCACAATTTTTTTATATGATTTAATATTCACATATTTCATATTTTTCAAATATGACAAACATGGGCAAGTCTTATATCAAATGAAAGCTCTCATTCTCAGGAATAAGGCTACAGCGTTATTTTTGTTTTATTGTCATCACGAAACTTGAGTGTGGACTGCCTCATATAGCACAGATAGCCACAAATGATACACCATCTTTTATTTTAGGTCCTACTCTAAAAAATGAGTCCATTCACATCATTTTATTTGGTTTTGTGCATGAATAATCCCTTGATATTTATTATATGTGCAAAACAAAAAATGTATATTTATATGAAAAATGTATTTTCACACCCTTCAGTAAAATGAGAATAACTTTTGAATGCGACATGCTAAAGAGTTCATTCTTTTTTTGGATGTTTACTGTCTGCTGCTGGTAACAACCAGAACTGTCTGCAGTCTGCTAGAGCACACAGAACCAGAATTATACACTATCAAAGACAGTGTTTACAACATAAAAAAGAAAATTTGGTGTTTCATCATATGAAAAACAACATAAATAAGCTTTTTATGTAACTTCAAAGGGTTTTCTTTAAAATGATATAAAGAAATTGCATGTATTGCACTGTATGTGGTTATGGAGACACTTCAAATGTTTTTAGGCAGAAATTGTATACAAAAAGGATATTATTCCTCCCTTCAGTTGGAGTAAAATAACTTTTGCAGACATTACAATAGAGAAAAAATTCCTTTTTCCCCTGTAAGCTGACAATTGCTGGAATCAAACAAAACTGTCTGCAGGTAGCTAGAGCACCCAGGTCCAGAGTTATACACTTTCAAATAAAAACTAACAACACATACAACCATGTTTAGCACTTTCAACAGTGTTTTATGTAATTTCAAAAGGTTTCCTGTAAAATGATACCAAACTTTTTATGTAAACCTCTGCATGTGGGTATGGGAAGCTTTTGAAATTGGGTAGGCCAAATCCTGGCGAAAATCCCCAAAATAGCTTTAGGGTGGAAGAAGCCAGCAATCCCAGAACATTAGCAGGACATGTTTATGTTCACATAGAAGCATCTCTGCCAATTTTACGAAAATGTTCTGGGCTCAAAGTGCTGTGTGACTGGGGTTCTTGTTGAAGATCCATTAAAATCTGAGAATTCATATTTTTACCAGCCCTTGTTAACAAAAGTCTAAAGTTGACTACCAAAATAATGTAAAACCATTATGGGTCACTAAATATGACTTTGAAGGCAAGACAGAAGGCTGCAGCCCCTAAAGTCCACGAAGCAAACTAAAATGAGACAATCTAGCCTATGGGGGGAGTTGCGTCACTAGTTGTTCCAGCCCACAGCCGAGACCTATCAGACTTTTAAATATAAATATGGAGCCAGATATTTTTAGTTTTATTTAAGAAAATATTACACAGTGATGCAGATTAAACTACTCAACAGTATTTACCAATCTTAGAAATATACAAAAGTAAAGGCAACATGCACAATATTGCAGCAATAATATTACTTCAAATCACTAAAACATCATTTATAAAAGTAAAACAGAGACAAAGACCTTTAATTTGCAAAATATACACATTAATTTAACTACAGTTCTGAATGTTTATTTAAAAAAAACCCAGACGTCACAGGCGGGCATTGAATCTTGGGATAGCCAAGGCTGTAAAGGATCCATCTATGGCTACAGGGAAAATGAAGGCCACATTTGGAGGCTGCGTGTGAAGGTGCCTGCGAATTGGGACAGCCTTCGTCGCAAGCCCAGTAATGTTATTGACAATGCAGTTGGAGTGTTTTCATTGAACATTGATAAAATGTAGCTTTTTCACTGAAACCACTTTTACTAGAGTAAGTATACTTTAGTGAGCCTTAAGTGTTGAATTACATTGCAAGTTTCTCATAATTTTTACAATTCCATGTAAAACAACACAATATGAAATATATTCAGAGAAATATGAATACTCTTTATCTCCCACAATCTTTCAGAATAGATGAATTCTCATTCAGGAAATTGTTTGAAATGTTTTAGTGCAGCTTTAAATAACAGGCTTAATTAAAAAGCTTCACGTTATGTTTCGGTCTCCCAGACCACTCAGTTTCAAGGTTGCAGGAGAGTGCAAAAAACATAATAATTTTAAGAATTTAATTGAAGTCAGGCTATTTCATTGTGGGAGAAATACAGAAACAACATTGTCTGGCTGTTTTCAATCCTGAGATGAATTATCTCACTCAAGGCCATCAAGATCTCATGAATTTCTGATGAGATGCAAATGTCACTTATATGGGCCAGCCGACTTCATCCACTGAAACAGCATTGACAAAAGCGTACATAGTAAGTGACAAATACATTAGAGGTGCTGTCAAAACATTGTTGTTTAATGTAGCAATTAAACTTGGATTTTATAGGGTGTAGGAGGAATCGGTGTCTTATTGCTTCACATCAGAGTCAGACGCTGCAGATGCTAATGTAAAAAGCAAATACCTTTCCTGTATCCTTGGACTACTGGAACATGACGTTACAGGGCATGAAATGGTTTGAAAATGAATAGGTTTGAACACAAAGAGTTTCTTCTTGAGTGGTTTTGAGCTTGATTGAGGCCCTGAATTCATTGAAAATGTTCTGTCCTTTATAACACACAGATCCACTTTCAGTACTGCAATTGCTATAATAGATAAAAAAGCCATGTATCATAAAGACACTACTAGTGTTACTACTACCTAAATATTAGTTGACACAGCTTTTGTGAGTTAACTAACATTTTTAAGTTGAATTAAGTCAAAATTTAACAGCAAACAGTTAACTTGCTTTTGAAGTTAAACCAACAAATCTTTTCTTACAGTGATGGACAAAACTTCAATATTATGAGTAGGGATGCACCGAATCCAGGATTCGGATTCGGCCGAATACTGGGCTTTTTGATGGGGTTCGGCCAATCCTAGATTTTTTTTCCAACAAACCGAACCCTAGGCTGGTCGACGTCAGGCGGCCGTTGATTACACACATCGGGTGCTGACGTGGAGATAAGCTTTTTCTTTCGGTGAGCCTTAGGGGCGGTTCACATTTTGCGGACGCGAGCG